>NC_133213.1:14155018-14217518 GCF_958299795.1 Porites lutea | reverse complement strand
GCCCGCACCAAATCAACTGTATTTTAAAACTGTCTGTGAAGTAGTTTTAAGCTATTTAAACGATTTCAAAACTATTTTTACCACAATTTGAGGTATTTTTATTCTATTTCACGACTAAAACCAAAATAGCGTTTAAACTACATTTTGGAAAGAAGAACCTAAAATCAAAGATTTAAAAAGTAGTTTGTACAAGTAAAGTTCAAAATCAGGTTTTAATTATGATGTTTAAAGACTATTTTGAACATACTTCCTCGTCTACGACCTTAAACAGCTCATAAATAGCATAGTTAAAACATGTAGGTTAATTCGATCTTTCCCTGATTGCAGGTTCAAAATACTTTCAAATGTTTTATGTGCTGTTTTAATTGTATTTCAAAGCTTGCAACTGGATGACATAATATATTTTTATACGGTTTTTAGGCTGCTTTTAATGGTATTTTATCTTTCAGTATGAAAACTACATTTAAAATTGCATGTAGGTAACAACTAATTTTCAAAGTGTTTTTAACCTGGTTTTAAAGGTGTTTTAACCTGGTTTTAAAGGTGTTTTAACCTGGTTTTAAAGGTGTTTTAACCTGCTTTTAAAGGTGTTTTAACCTGCTTTTAAAGGTGTTTTAACCTGGTTTTAACGGTGTTTTAACGTGCTTTTAATGGTCTTTTAACCTACTTTTTAAAGGTGTTTTAACCTGCTCTTGAAGGTGTTTTAACCTGCTTTTAATGGTGTTTTAACCTGCTTTTAAAGGTGTTTTAACCTGCCTTTAATGGTGTTTTAACCTGTTTGAAGCAACATTAAAATGTATTTTAAAATGGTTTTGCTGAATTTGAAAAAATGCTCGCATAATTTTAAAACAGTTTTAAATAGATTTTAACCTGGTTTTAAGCAGGTTAAAACACCATTAAAAGCAGGTTAAACACCTTTAAAAGCAGGTTAAAACACCATTTAAAACATAATTTAGTAGCTATTTTTAATATTATTTCTAAATACAATAAAAACAGTTTTTAAAATATATTAAAACTATGTAAAAAATAGTGTTTGGTTTGGTACGGGCGGTTAAGCGTTGGTGCCTTATGGTTAGCCCTTTCAAAGGCATGCAATCGTAGTTATTTTAAACTCCACCCGTACTTCTATTCACGAGGTTCAATGATTTGTCTCACTAAGGCAATGAAATTTTTAGCAACCTATCGATGAAAAATAACATGTTACCAGGAAACCAATAAATAATTCATTACTTGTTACCTAGTGTAAAGGGCCTGTATTTTGAGCTTGCAAATCCGAGGAAAGTAGACGTCAATGATCTTAACCTTTGCCAGGTGTATTCCACCCTTTAGTTTTTACTTTGCATGCCCCGGCTGCTTTAAAGAATCGCAGAAAATTCTTCTTTATTGGCTGTATTGTTACACTCATCTCTGTCTCATTTGGCTAATTAAACTCTGCACCCTTGATATCCTCTTAACCTTTTTATTAACCGATGCTTTTACCAAACATTCAATCCAGATTTGGTCATTGTAAATCGCTCGAGAATTCAGAGTTTCTTTCCCTAACATTATCCTAACAATTACATAGGTATTTAATCTGGCATCGAGAGATTCCTAAGGAACCATGCATTTTATTTACTTATAATGAAAAACTTCCAAAGTACAGTTACATACTTTTACAGCATTTACCAAGAGTTAGTGGACAAAAGAAACAAATTTATACGGAAAGCAACAAAATTGTATTAGTGAAATTTGATACACCTGTGATATTGCAAAAGTGAAGCTCTCTTGCTTCAGTGAGGTGAAAAATAGTACCAAAATCATCCAACAGGTTGTTTACCTAGAAATCAGAGTTTTACGCAGCATGGCATCACAGCGGGTTCACACTCAGGTGACGACTTAAACCTACTTTATCACATTGTTAATGATTTAAGAAAAAAGGTAAAAACACCAAGCGACTGCAACCATAAAGCAACGGAAGGATATTCTCTAAAGAAGCGAGAAGCTGTTGTCGCTAGATTGCGGTAGGTAGTTTGCCAAAGCTCTTAATTCCAGCAAAGTTCCCAAGCGATAAAATGTTTTTTTTAGGGACATTCAAATTAAAGGGAAGGGGATATATTTTGAGACAATAGAAATGTTTTCCCACTGATAATAGGTTTATAGGTTTGTTTTGTAGATGCAGGGGATTTCACACTTTCTTTCTTTCTTTACCCATTCTATTTCAAGGTTCTTTCATTTCTGAGATTTTGTTTTTATCGCAATTTTGTTTCTTTTTAAAACTAAATATGTGAGTCAATGATTGGAATATCTCAACTTAATTGTTTAAATGCTTCGATTTAAATAACAACTAAATCCTTAACTGGGACTAGGTGGAAATCGTGCGCTGTGTGAAAGCAGCATTTAAGTCTTATTCCAAAAATCTTTTGACCTGACCTGAACAAAAAGCGATAGTAGCAGTAAACCTTTATTTAACTAGGGTAATCCCTTCAGAATACTTAAAAGTATATCTGTTATCAATAGGAGCCCTAAATTAAGACTAATAAAAAAGTTCAAACTAAATAATAAGAGACTAAGTAACTATAAGTCAATGATAGTACAGTATAACAATTAAAACTAATTCTTATTTACTAAATAATTATTATACACAACTGAGCCATTATAATAAAAACTTTTCTTGGTGGTCTCAGTTCTTACTGCAGGTAAGTATATAAAATTGCTTCTTCTTGTTTCTCTTGAAATAACTTCCTTATTCAACTTAAAATAATTCTTTAAAAACTGTGGTACATTATTATTTAAACACCTCTTCACTAAACCTAAAATATGAGCGTTACGGCAATCTTCTAAACTCTGAAATTTAATATAGTCGGTGGATGTTGTACCACATTTAGATTTAACTATAATTTTCGAGGCCCGCCTTTGCAAACATTCAAGACTTTCCATATCTGCTTTATTGCAGCTGGACCAAACAACATCGCAATAATCAAAAATGGGCAAAATTAATGAATTATACATCTCGAAAGCTGCATGTATAGTGATATTCCTTCTAAGGCGCCCTAAGACACCAACTCTTTTACCAACCTTAGAAATAACATAACGAACATGGTCTTTCCACGTAAGACTATCGTCAAGAACGATGCCTAAATACTTAAAATCATAAACTCTATAAATTTCATAATCACCTATTTTGATAACTACTGTGTCAGTAGCTTTAGAAAGCCTAGCATCAGTTCCAAAAATTACAAATTCTGTTTTTCTTTTGTTGATAAAAAGAAAATTACTTACAATGAACACCGCCTGCAAATAGCGAGCTAATCTAGGCAGGCGGTGTTAAGGACATACAAACACGAATTACTAAAGGCGTTAAAAAAAGTCGATTTTGAATAGAGCCCTTACACCTTTGCAAACAAAAGAATTGTACTTAAACCTAGAGTCTGAGGAACGGATCTCATTCTGAAAACGCAAACGTAATACACTGCTTTTCTTCTGCCGTTGACTTATCACTCTGCTGAATACTTGCGTTCACTGACGTTTATATGGTATCAGTAGCGGGGAGGGCTCTAGATATTATCGACCTAAACCAGACAACACACCAAAATATCTGTTAATGGAACATTTTTGTCTAAGTAAGAAATGAATGTTGTATTTTAGCTGATTTTGTAAACTTCTCGCGTTAACAAATTCAAACACTCTTTAGCTATGCAATTTTACAATAATTAGCCTAGCAGATATCACCAGGCCTCACCTGGTTCAGGTAACTGTTTACTAAGGGCTTCCGCGTGGTAAAGGGAAATTGCGGGAGGGTGATATCGGTAACACTTTTGTGTTCTGGCAGTGGGCGTCCTTTTTTTTGGATGAAATAAGGTCAAACGAAAGTTAGTTATGATTCCACGCAAAGAAGTCAGCATGAATGAACTGGATGAAGGAGACCTTTTTAACAGTTCCAAACGATCCCAAACTAAGACCTGTAGAAGAAGCTGAAAAGGTGGCATTTGAAAGTCTTACTAGACCTAAAACCAATGATGGCTAGTAGCATCCCGCTGCGATTTTGACGGTTGACCGCCCGCACCAAATCAACTGTATTTTAAAACTGTCTGTGAAGTAGTTTTAAGTTATTTAAACGATTTCAAAACTATTTTTACCACAATTTGAGGTATTTTTATTCTATTTCACGACTAAAACCAAAATAGCGTTTAAACTACATTTTGGAAAGAAGAACCTAAAATCAAAGATTTAAAAAGTAGTTTGTACAAGTAAAGTTCAAAATCAGGTTTTGATTATGATGTTTAAAGACTATTTTGAACATACTTCCTCGTCTACGACCTTAAACGGCTCATAAATAGCATAGTTAAAACATGTAGGTTAATTCGATCTTTCCCTGATTGCAGGTTCAAAATACTTTCAAATGTTTTATGTGCTGTTTTAATTGTATTTCAAAGCTTGCAACTGGATGACATAATATATTTTTATACGGTTTTTAGGCTGCTTTTAATGGTATTTTATCTTTCAGTATGAAAACTACATTTAAAATTGCATGTAGGTAACAACTAATTTTCAAAGTGTTTTTAACCTGGTTTTAAAGGTGTTTTAACCTGCTTTTAAAGGTGTTTTAACCTGCTTTTAAAGGTGTTTTAACCTGCTTTTAAAGGTTTTTTAACCTGGTTTTAACGGTGTTTTAACGTGCTTTTAATGGTCTTTTAACCTACTTTTTAAAGGTGTTTTAACCTGCTCTTGAAGGTGTTTTAACCTGCTTTTAATGGTGTTTTAACCTGCTTTTAAAGGTGTTTTAACCTGCCTTTAATGGTGTTTTAACCTGTTTGAAGCAACATTAAAATGTATTTTAAAATGGTTTTGCTGAATTTGAAAAAATGCTCGCATAATTTTAAAACAGTTTTAAATAGATTTTAACCTGGTTTTAAGCAGGTTAAAACACCATTAAAAGCAGGTTAAACACCTTTAAAAGCAGGTTAAAACACCATTTAAAACATAATTTAGTAGCTATTTTTAATATTATTTCTAAATACAATAAAAACAGTTTTTAAAATATATTAAAACTATGTAAAAAATAGTGTTTGGTTTGGTACGGGCGGTTAAGCGTTGGTGCCTTATGGTTAGCCCTTTCAAAGGCATGCAATCGTAGTTATTAACTCCACCCGTACTTCTATTCACGAGGTTCAATGATTTGTCTCACTAAGGCAATGAAATTTTTAGCAACCTATCGATGAAAAATAACATGTTACCAGGAAACCAATAAATAATTCATTACTTGTTGCCTAGTGTAAAGGGCCTGTATTTTGAGCTTGTAAATCCGAGGAAAGTAGACGTCAATGATCTTAACCTTTGCCAGTTTTGCCTTTAGTTTTTACTTTGCATGCCCCGGCTGCTTTAAAGAATCGCAGAAAATTCTTCTTTATTGGCTGTATTGTTACACTCATCTCTGTCTCATTTGGCTAATTAAACTCTGCACCCTTGATATCCTCTTAACCTTTTTATTAACCGATGCTTTTACCAAACATTCAATCCAGATTTGGTCATTGTAAATTCGCTCGAGAATTCAGAGTTTCTTTCCCTAACATTATCCTAAAAATTACATAGGTATTTAATCTGGCATCGAGAGATTCCTAAGGAACCATGCATTTTATTTACTTATAATGATAAACTTCCAAAGTACAGTTACATACTTTTACAGCATTTACCAAGAGTTAGTGGACAAAAGAAACAAATTTATACGGAAAGCAACAAAATTGTATTAGTGAAATTTGATACACCTGTGATATTGCAAAAGTGAAGCTCTCTTGCTTCAGTGAGGTGAAAAATAGTACCAAAATCATCCAACAGGTTGTTTACCTAGAAATCAGAGTTTTACGCAGCATGGCATCACAGCGGGTTCACACTCAGGTGACGACTTAAACCTACTTTATCACATTGTTAATGATTTAAGAAAAAAGGTAAAAACACCAAGCGACTGCAACCATAAAGCAACGGAAGGATATTCTCTAAAGAAGCGAGAAGCTGTTGTCGCTAGATTGCGGTAGGTAGTTTGCCAAAGCTCTTAATTCCAGCAAAGTTCCCAAGCGATAAAATGTTTTTTTAGGGACATTCAAATTAAAGGGGAGGGGATATATTTTGAGACAATAGAAATGTTTTCCCACTGATAATAGGTTTATAGGTTTGTTTTGTAGATGCAGGGGATTTCACACTTTCTTTCTTTCTTTACCCATTCTATTTCAAGGTTCTTTCATTTCTGAGATTTTGTTTTTATCGCAATTTTGTTTCTTTTTAAAACTAAATATGTGAGTCAATGATTGGAATATCTCAACTTAATTGTTTAAATGCTTCGATTTAAATAACAACTAAATCCTTAACTGGGACTAGGTGGAAATCGTGCGCTGTGTGAAAGCAGCATTTAAGTCTTATTCCAAAAATCTTTTGACCTGACCTGAACAAAAAGCGATAGTAGCAGTAAACCTTTATTTAACTAGGGTAATCCCTTCAGAATACTTAAAAGTATATCTGTTATCAATAGGAGCCCTAAATTAAGACTAATAAAAAAGTTCAAACTAAATAATAAGAAACTAAGTAACTATAAGTCAATAATAGTACAGTATAACAATTAAAACTAATTCTTATTTACTAAATAATTATTATACACAACTGAGCCATTATAATAAAAACTTTTCTTGGTGGTCTCAGTTCTTACTGCAGGTAAGTATATAAAATTGCTTCTTCTTGTTTCTCTTGAAATAACTTCCTTATTCAACTTAAAATAATTCTTTAAAAACTGTGGTACATTATTATTTAAACACCTCTTCACTAAACCTAAAATATGAGCGTTACGGCAATCTTCTAAACTCTGAAATTTAATATAGTCGGTGGATGTTGTACCACATTTAGATTTAACTATAATTTTCGAGGCCCGCCTTTGCAAACATTCAAGACTTTCCATGTCTGCTTTATTGCAGCTGGACCAAACAACATCGCAATAATCAAAAATGGGCAAAATTAATGAATTATACATCTCGAAAGCTGCATGTATAGTGATATTCCTTCTAAGGCGCCCTAAGACACCAACTCTTTTACCAACCTTAGAAATAACATAACGAACATGGTCTTTCCACGTAAGACTATCGTCAAGAACGATGCCTAAATACTTAAAATCATAAACTCTATAAATTTCATAATCACCTATTTTGATAACTACTGTGTCAGTAGCTTTAGAAAGCCTAGCATCAGTTCCAAAATTACAAATTCTGTTTTTCTTTTGTTGATAAAAAGAAAATTACTTACAATGAACACCGCCTGCAAATAGCGAGCTAATCTAGGCAGGCGGTGTTAAGGACATACAAACACGAATTACTAAAGGCGTTAAAAAAAGTCGATTTTGAATAGAGCCCTTACACCTTTGCAAACAAAAGAATTGTACTTAAACCTAGAGTCTGAGGAACGGATCTCATTCTGAAAACGCAAACGTAATACACTGCTTTTCTTCTGCCGTTGACTTATCACTCTGCTGAATACTTGCGTTTACTGACGTTTATATGGTATCAGTAGCGGGGAGGGCTCTA
Organism: Porites lutea; assembly: GCF_958299795.1. Classification (NCBI taxonomy): domain Eukaryota; kingdom Metazoa; phylum Cnidaria; class Anthozoa; order Scleractinia; family Poritidae; genus Porites; species Porites lutea. The sequence goes on along the minus strand of NC_133213.1, from coordinate 14,209,980 downwards.
GATATTATCGACCTAAACCAGACAACACACCAAAATATCTGTTAATGGAACATTTTTGTCTAAGTAAGAAATGAATGTTGTATTTTAGCTGATTTTGTAAACTTCTCGCGTTAACAAATTCAAACACTCTTTAGCTATGCAATTTTACAATAATTAGCCTAGCAGATATCACCAGGCCTCACCTGGTTCAGGTAAATGTTTACTAAGGGCTTCCGCGTGGTAAAGGGAAATTGCGGGAGGGTGATATCGGTAACACTTTTGTGTTCTGGCAGTGGGCGTCCTTTTTTTTGGATGAAATAAGGTCAAACGAAAGTTAGTTATGATTCCACGCAAAGAAGTCAGCATGAATGAACTGGATGAAGGAGACCTTTTTAACAGTTCCAAACGATCCCAAACTAAGACCTGTAGAAGAAGCTGAAAAGGTGGCATTTGAAAATCTTACTAGACCTAAAACCAATGATGGCTAGTAGCATCCCGCTGCGATTTTGACGGTTGACCGCCCGCACCAAATCAACTGTATTTTAAAACTGTCTGTGAAGTAGTTTTAAGCTATTTAAACGATTTCAAAACTATTTTTACCACAATTTGAGGTATTTTTATTATATTTCACGACTAAAACCAAAATAGCGTTTAAACTACATTTTGGAAAGAAGAACCTAAAATCAAAGATTTAAAAAGTAGTTTGTACAAGTAAAGTTCAAAATCAGGTTTTGATTATGATGTTTAAAGACTATTTTGAACATACTTCCTCGTCTACGACCTTAAACGGCTCATAAATAGCATAGTTAAAACATGTAGGTTAATTCGATCTTTCCCTGATTGCAGGTTCAAAATACTTTCAAATGTTTTATGTGCTGTTTTAATTGTATTTCAAAGCTTGCAACTGGATGACATAATATATTTTTATACGGTTTTTAGGCTGCTTTTAATGGTATTTTATCTTTCAGTATGAAAACTACATTTAAAATTGCATGTAGGTAACAACTAATTTTCAAAGTGTTTTTAACCTGGTTTTAAAGGTGTTTTAACCTGCTTTTAAAGGTGTTTTAACCTGCTTTTAAAGGTGTTTTAACCTGCTTTTAAAGGTTTTTTAACCTGGTTTTAACGGTGTTTTAACGTGCTTTTAATGGTCTTTTAACCTACTTTTTAAAGGTGTTTTAACCTGCTCTTGAAGGTGTTTTAACCTGCTTTTAATGGTGTTTTAACCTGCTTTTAAAGGTGTTTTAACCTGCCTTTAATGGTGTTTTAACCTGTTTGAAGCAACATTAAAATGTATTTTAAAATGGTTTTGCTGAATTTGAAAAAATGCTCGCATAATTTTAAAACAGTTTTAAATAGATTTTAACCTGGTTTTAAGCAGGTTAAAACACCATTAAAAGCAGGTTAAACACCTTTAAAAGCAGGTTAAAACACCATTTAAAACATAATTTAGTAACTATTTTTAATATTATTTCTAAATACAATAAAAACAGTTTTTAAAATATATTAAAACTATGTAAAAAATAGTGTTTGGTTTGGTACGGGCGGTTAAGCGTTGGTGCCTTATGGTTAGCCCTTTCAAAGGCATGCAATCGTAGTTATTAACTCCACCCGTACTTCTATTCACGAGGTTCAATGATTTGTCTCACTAAGGCAATGAAATTTTTAGCAACCTATCGATGAAAAATAACATGTTACCAGGAAACCAATAAATAATTCATTACTTGTTGCCTAGTGTAAAGGGCCTGTATTTTGAGCTTGTAAATCCGAGGAAAGTAGACGTCAATGATCTTAACCTTTGCCAGTTTTGCCTTTAGTTTTTACTTTGCATGCCCCGGCTGCTTTAAAGAATCGCAGAAAATTCTTCTTTATTGGCTGTATTGTTACACTCATCTCTGTCTCATTTGGCTAATTAAACTTCTGCACCCTTGATATCCTCTTAACCTTTTTATTAACCGATGCTTTTACCAAACATTCAATCCAGATTTGGTCATTGTAAATTCGCTCGAGAATTCAGAGTTTCTTTCCCTAACATTATCCTAACAATTACATAGGTATTTAATCTGGCATCGAGAGATTCCTAAGGAACCATGCATTTTATTTACTTATAATGATAAACTTCCAAAGTACAGTTACATACTTTTACAGCATTTACCAAGAGTTAGTGGACAAAAGAAACAAATTTATACGGAAAGCAACAAAATTGTATTAGTGAAATTTGATACACCTGTGATATTGCAAAAGTGAAGCTCTCTTGCTTCAGTGAGGTGAAAAATAGTACCAAAATCATCCAACAGGTTGTTTACCTAGAAATCAGAGTTTTACGCAGCATGGCATCACAGCGGGTTCACACTCAGGTGACGACTTAAACCTACTTTATCACATTGTTAATGATTTAAGAAAAAAGGTAAAAACACCAAGCGACTGCAACCATAAAGCAACGGAAGGATATTTTCCAAAGAAGCGAGAAGCTGTTGTCGCTAGATTGCGGTAGGTAGTTTGCCAAAGCTCTTAATTCCAGCAAAGTTCCCAAGCGATAAAATGTTTTTTTTTAGGGACATTCAAATTAAAGGGAAGGGGATATATTTTGAGACAATAGAAATGTTTTCCCACTGATAATAGGTTTATAGGTTTGTTTTGTAGATGCAGGGGATTTCACACTTTCTTTCTTTCTTTACCCATTCTATTTCAAGGTTCTTTCATTTCTGAGATTTTGTTTTTATCGCAATTTTGTTTCTTTTTAAAACTAAATATGTGAGTCAATGATTGGAATATCTCAACTTAATTGTTTAAATGCTTCGATTTAAATAACAACTAAATCCTTAACTGGGACTAGGTGGAAATCGTGCGCTGTGTGAAAGCAGCATTTAAGTCTTATTCCAAAAATCTTTTGACCTGACCTGAACAAAAAGCGATAGTAGCAGTAAACCTTTATTTAACTAGGGTAATCCCTTCAGAATACTTAAAAGTATATCTGTTATCAATAGGAGCCCTAAATTAAGACTAATAAAAAAGTTCAAACTAAATAATAAGAAACTAAGTAACTATAAGTCAATAATAGTACAGTATAACAATTAAAACTAATTCTTATTTACTAAATAATTATTATACACAACTGAGCCATTATAATAAAAACTTTTCTTGGTGGTCTCAGTTCTTACTGCAGGTAAGTATATAAAATTGCTTCTTCTTGTTTCTCTTGAAATAACTTCCTTATTCAACTTAAAATAATTCTTTAAAAACTGTGGTACATTATTATTTAAACACCTCTTCACTAAACCTAAAATATGAGCGTTACGGCAATCTTCTAAACTCTGAAATTTAATATAGTCGGTGGATGTTGTACCACATTTAGATTTAACTATAATTTTCGAGGCCCGCCTTTGCAAACATTCAAGACTTTCCATATCTGCTTTATTGCAGCTGGACCAAACAACATCGCAATAATCAAAAATGGGCAAAATTAATGAATTATACATCTCGAAAGCTGCATGTATAGTGATATTCCTTCTAAGGCGCCCTAAGACACCAACTCTTTTACCAACCTTAGAAATAACATAACGAACATGGTCTTTCCACGTAAGACTATCGTCAAGAACGATGCCTAATTACTTAAAATCATAAACTCTATAAATTTCGTAATCACCTATTTTGATAACTACTGTGTCAGTAGCTTTAGAAAGCCTAGCATCAGTTCCAAAAATTACAAATTCTGTTTTTCTTTTGTTGATAAAAAGAAAATTACTGAGAGTCCATTTATTCACTTCATCTAGTTCGACATTCAAAGTTTCCTCCAAGATTTTAATGTCCTTGTGGGCTGCAAAAACAACAGCATCATCAGCGTATAATAATATATTACATTTGCTGATAGCAGTAGGTAAGTCATTGATGAACAGCACAAACAACAATGGTCCAAGGATTGAACCTTGCGGCACACCAAAAGCAACATCACAAGGGTCTGACAGAGTACTTTGGACTGTCACCACTTGTCGTCTATCGGTTAGGTAATCCCTAAACCATCCAAGCTCTTTTCCAGTGACTCCATATCCCATCGTGAGTTTCTCTAGTAGCAAATCGATGAAAACTGCACCAGTTAGTAGACCCTGATCCATACTGCGCCTTATGCTGTTAGTGAATGATAAGACAGCCAAATCAGTAGAGTGGCCCTTGCGGAAGCCACATTGGTAGGGACTCAATAACTTTTCTCTAGCCAGAAAATCATATAACTGCGTGTGAACTACTCTTTCTAGAACCTTGGATATGGTCGGTAGCACAGATATCGGTCGATAATTATCCATGTCGTTTGATTTGCCATTCTTGAACAAAGGATTTACCCGTGCCCATTTCCATTCAGAGGGGATGTAACCATAAATCAAAGAAGCATTAATAAGAGTAGTCAACGGTTTGGCAATTATTTCAGCTGAGTTCTTTAACAGACGTGCAGGTAACTGATCAAGTCCAACAGTAGCCTGCGAGCAAGCTCTCCTATTTGGGTAAGCGAAGTGAGCCTCGCGAGAACGCGCGAGCGAGGGGGCCGAGGAAAGGAGAGCTTGCAACCATCTCTTATAAATTTTCATTTCCACCCCGGAAACCCCGGGACTCCGCAAAGCGTGAAAACTGTCACCGCAAACGTGCCGCAGATTAGAAAAGTGACAACCGACAGGCGAGGACGCGTAGAATTATTTATTTATAAGCAATGTTTTTATATTTCTTTTTTCCACGGGGACATCGAACTTCAACATGTCTACTCGGATAAGAACTCACTTATTTGATTCTCGTTTCGTTTACTTTTGAAAAGTCATCCGTAGTCGGTACTGCAGTGTAGAAGACTACTCCCCATCACAATCACCAACAAAAACGTCATATATCTGTCCGTCTGGAACTGGAGAATAGCGTTTTCCTGCACTTGGTTCTCTTAAGTTTTACTCCAGTTGCTTCCAACTCTTTCTCTTTTCCTTCTTTACGGTTACGCTACACAGCTACACTGTCAAGTACATGTTTCTGAATTTTTCTACCCAGTAGAATTTAACTTGGCGAAGAAACCGATGTTGGAAAACAGCGCTTGAATCACTCTTCACTTTCACTCTCCCGGTTTTCAGAACTAAACAAGGTGCTTGACACAAACGAATACAACTCAGTGATGAAGGGTTTTCGTTTTCCTTCCACAAGAACTACAAACTCGATCCGACTTATCCTCGGCTCGCAATATTCTCTTTACGAGAATTACATCAAACGAGCCCGTCTGCTTTGAGGGCTGAAACAAGTTCTCGGTACCAATCTGATCCCCCTGAGAACCAAATTTGACACACAGACGAAGCGGGTGCCAGCTTAGCCTGTTATCAATCAACTTTGATTTCCGGAACGTCATTTTTCAGCCAATGGTATTTCCCTTCGTCTGGGCGAAGTACAAATGAAAATTTGTAAGGGATGGTTGCAAGCTCTCCTATCGCCGGCCCCTCGCGGCTTCGCCGCTCGCTCGCGCGTTCTCGCGAGACTCGCTTCACTCGCCCAAATAGGAGAGCTTGCTCGCAGGCTAGTCCAACAGCTTTTTTGGTTTTGAGCTTCTTTAGTTGATCACGGATGAAATCGACAGATACTTCCTCGGAAAGTGTACGATGGACCTGACATCAGAAATTTGAACGATCGTGCAGATGGTAGACATCGTCCAAAAACTTGAACGAGTCTGTCCACACTTTTTGCAATTTCCTTGTCATCGTAAATTTGAGTTCCATTAACATCAATACTGGTAACACGCTTTGTTTTAAACAAAATTCCTGTATTCCACTTGTTGTATTTGTAACTTACAAAAGACATTATAAGCATTAAATCATTGCAGAATATAGAAGCACTATTTACAAACTAAATTAACTATTGAAGCTTACAAAGAAAGGAAAAAAATACTGCAAAGTTGAACGCGACTCCTTTTAATAGAGGGCAATGATTAAGAGGAAAGAGCACAGTGATAAAGCCTGGAAGCTTTTAAAATCTTAGAAACCCAAATATTAAGCTTTAGATTGTTAGGTTATGTGAACACCGTACAACAATTCTGAAGCATCACTTCTTGTTTTCATGAAAGCACATACATTTTCATGCGAATGAAGGTCATTCAGATAAAACGAAAGGCTCCTAGGAAAATACGCCATATAGTGCGTAACGCTATTTACCAATAACGACTACTGAAGGGCTTTTGGGGGTTTAAATTGACGACCCCTCCGATATTTTAAATCCTAAATGGCGAGGGGTAGGTTCTTCCTGTTTCGTAGGTGATTCAACCTCCAGTTGGCTACCAAAAGTATCCTATCTGATCTGTCTTTTTGCAGGGCCTAAATTGGCAACAGACGTACGATGGCAGCATCCATAGGATGCTGGGTAGTCTTTCTCCTGTTTGGAGGAATTTGGAGCCTTTCAGCTTCTGCAGGTAAATGCCCCTACCAGCCGTTTCTCTAGGGTCACAGTAGGGTTAACCGCTAAGCGTGAAAATGTGAAAAAAAGATAACCGTCGCTCTAGTTTTTTTTATAGGGCATTTTTTACAAGAATGTTATGGCTGAAATTGATCAAAATGTGTTGAAGAACATGCTAAGAACGCACTCACTCTGAGACTAACAGTCGAAGCATTCTTAGTTTTTAAGTACTATGTTATATATTTAAGGTTAACGTGCACGGCTCTTTACAAGACCACTTTTTAGTAAAATGATCCCGTGGGTAAATAAAGTTATTGATTGATTGATTGACTGACCACTAGTATGACAGATTGCTGTAGTCTTACTGAGATGAAAAGGTATTGCAACAATGAATTAATCGACTGACTGACTGACTGACTGATTGATTGATTGACTGACTGACTGACTGACGGACTGATTGATTGATTGATTGATTGATTGATTGACTGATTGACTGATTAATTATTATTTGCCTTGCCAGAAGAAGACCCAGATCATATCTACAGTAGCGACCCGGTTCTTTTTGCTGCCAGTGAGTCGCCATCCGCCGGCAGCTCATGGTTGACATGTGGTAACAAAGAATGTAGCTTCTCAAAGCGACAAGTGTATGAAAACGCCTTCACTCACCGAAGAAAAGTGCTGTACATTTACGCCAAGGAGCGATCCTCAAAAAATAATCCCATTCGTTATGGAGACGAGGTTGCCCTCTTTTACAGGGAAAATGACCAAGGGTTTGGCTTGTGGCTGAGCTGTGAGTCAGACCGGAAGCAGTGTAGTTTAGGTACTTGTCCAGGGTTGCCACACCTTAAACACTGGATGTGGAATACGGAATCGTGCCCAGAAAATAAGTTCATCGTTGCTGGCAGTTACGTCTCTGACTATCACGACAGCCTCGGAAAAAGCCGCCCTTTGAAAGTTGGAGACCAAGTTCAGTTTATCAGGAACTCTAGACGTTTGAACGGCACGCAATCCGTAAGCTTCAGCGACTCCTTCGCATCCGATTTGGGAGACATACAGATGTTGATCGGAGGTCCTTTTCAAAGTGATACTGGAAAATTGATCATACAAAAAGGTACAGAGAATAACATCTGAACGTTGATATTTAAATCCAACCCTTTTTAAGCCCTTATAACCTCTACCCAGTATCGATCTGGCTAAAGCAGGAATAGAATTAAAGTACCCTACTGTGAAATCAGGTTATCAAATGCCCTAATCTAAGTAATGACACACGGAAAGGAATATTTGTTGTGTTACAATAGTCTGCTTACCAGCAACTGCTTTGATCGTGCTCTTAAAGACAGATCTCGTCCTATGTACATATAAGGGGGTCCGAAATCCGGAATCCACCATTTTTTGGACTTTGAAATACGCAATCCGGAGTCTAGGTATTTTGGAGTCTAGAATCCATTTACACCGAATCCTAAACGATTTTGGATTCCTTCACATGGGGAGAAACAACGCAGCTATTTTAAAAAGCCAGTCTCAGTTCAGTCAGCAAAGTCTCTTTTACCAAAATATTTGGCCTTGTTTTAGCAGTGATGGAGTGCGGACACACGGTTCACCTCCATCCTTTGGCTCTTTGCCTCGCTCATAACCAAATACTTTAGAATTGCTTGAAGTATTTTAAGCACCCAATTGACATGTACAATATTCACAGATATGGTGGAGAAATGCGGCGAAGTGAATTATGACGTTCGCTATAAAGTGTGTGACAGATGTGGTTCCAGTCACTTTGTGCGTCCTAGGAAAGAGACCTGGAAATGCTGCGCTGGTGAGAAGCCATACAACCCACAAAAATCTACCTGTTGCGAAGGTTTCCTGAGCGATCTGTCTGGTGCTCTTAGAGATGCGAAAGGGGCAAGATGTTGCGGCGTGAAAGGCTACTTTCCTGATTTACAAACTTGTTGCCGTGGTAAGGAACTAAGCCATCGATATTTTTCAATAGGGTTGGATAACGAGCTCAGAATCCAGGAATCCTTAAAAATTCATAGTGTTCGTGTCGACGATTATTTTCAGTGTTATGCCTGATTCTACTATGTTTCGCTCAAAATTTAATCCCTGATTCCCAAAACGTTGAGAATTTGTCTCTCTGATCCCGCAAACGCTTTCCAATTCCTAGAGATTTCCTAAACCCTTAATTTAACTGCCAAAATGGATCGAAATGTAAAGCTTCTCCTCACAGTATTAATACATCGTTGAGCAAACACATGGAGGAAATTTCGTACTTTAACAAAGTGAGGATTTTTAGTTGATCTGTCATCAAATTTTTTTGACTGCATTTTACGAAAATGCTAGAGACTCACTATGAGACTTACTACATAGAACTGGAGAAAGGTTAAAAAATTTATCTGCTCGTACCGCAGGGTTTGGGATCCCAGCTGTCGGTTTGTGAACCCCCCAGGTTACCACATTGCATTTCAGGCCTTTGAACCCTGATAGCGTAAACCTTCTTACTTATCTGGTTTTTTGTTTTCTTAAGGTAAGGTCCACTATCTTCCTGGACAAGACTCGGATGCTGATGACAGTACGGTCCAATGCTGCGGCGATAAACCCTTCTTGACGACGCAGGCCGTCTGCTGCAATGATGTTGTCACGTCGTTGCTGTCTGTTAAAAAGGCTGATATGCGATACTGCTGTGGTAATCAAGGCTTCAACGCCGAAGAGAGTTTCTGTTTGACATGCGGAAAAACAAAGACAGTCGTTCCACTTTCAGAAAAGGCCTTGTGGAGTTGCTGTCAAAACAAGAAGGTCTACAAACTTGATGATTCAAAGTGTTGTGATTACGGCGTAGAGAAAGGAGATCAGTGTAAGTACAAGCATTATAATCCAACAACCCTTGTTTTTCTTCGTAATTTTCGATCGACGTAACAACAAGGCTTCAACATCTATTTATAAAATATATGCAGCTCTAGTTAAAAACGTGATAAATTATTCTCTGGCAGGCCTGTTCGTGGCGTTCACTCAAGTACACTACGTTCCTGCGAACAGAGCAAGGGCATCCTTGCGTCTTTTGTTAGTGGCAGAACTACTCTTGTAAGAAACGGTCATACATTATTTTCTGGGAAGCTTGTTCATCGCGCTTCCTCAAGTACACTACGTTCCTACAGACAAGCAAAGGGCACCGTTGTGTCTCTTATCAGAGGCAACGAATTAGAACAGTTGTGTTTTACCGTGCACATACAACACAATCACAGAATATAAGAGAGGATACAAAGCGATGCATAAGTTAAACAAATAATGCGTCAAAATGGAGTTTACACTTAGATGTTTACACACACTCATAACTCATAAAGGGAAGGTAGTCAAAACGTTTCGCTTATTGATGGCTTGTCATGAGACGCTCAAATGAAGTATTCTTCATATATTCACATGAAAGGTTATTTACTCCCTGACGCGCTCACTATAAAACCTGTAGCTTTTTTTAAGCAAAAAAAAACTTTTCAGTTTTAATACAGGGTATCCATAAGTAGGGTTATTGTGTCATTTTAAAGGATCCCTTAAAAATGCTTGAAAAAGTAATTTAGACCTTATCAGTACCAGCTATCTGCTCCTGGAAGCATTGTTTTAGAATTTAATCTTCCCTTGTAGGTAAGTGCGTATTTCATAACAACACTTTCCTGTCTGGAGAGCGTTTTGGAGACCCAACAGATCCCCCATCGACACCCTGCCGCAACTGTGTATGTCAAGATGGCACCACCATTTGCGACACAGTTCTGCAATGCCCAGGCCTACTGCCACATGGCTGCACCTTCTACCCGGCTAATGGAGAATGCTGCCCCATTTTCGAATGTTTTGACAAGCAACGTAAGTAAGGAACATTAAAGGAATTGCAAAGTAATAACAACAGTGTATTTCCCCTTTATATTTGGGAAGTGATGTTGCGGTTGGGCTTGCTCTTTGGCAGAAAGTGGACGCCATTTATAGTCAGGTTGGAAACACTATACTGTAACACTCCGAAGCTCTGTTTTTCAAATACAAAAATAAGCCCAGCCGGATTTCTCGGAGCCTTATCTGGTCCAAGTCTATCTTTTCTAGTGCTGTTGTTTTATTTGGCCTATAGCTCTCTTAAGATTGTCCATATGTGTATTGCTCGAGCTTCGAATGAGGAAATTCTCTTTTGTGCACTTTGATTTTGTTTGTTTTGTTTGTACTGCTCAGGTGACAATAATCACAAGCTTTTCATGAGGAGAAAGTCCCACGTTTCTGCCAACACAGTTTTTCCAGAACTGGACGCACTAACTATTTCGGTTTGGATGAGAACGGAGCAAACCAGTGCGGGCACCTTACTTTCGTACGCTACTAAAATCCGAGCCAACGAGCTGGTGATCAGATCGCATCCTAATTTCAGGCTGACGTTCAAGGATTCTACCAGTGACGAGTTCAGTAAAACCCTAAATGACGGTCGTTGGCATTTTGTATGTATTCAGTGGGAATCATCGACTGGACAATGGTCTCTTTTCATAGATAATCCGAGTGAAGCGTCAGAAACGTTCTCCCTCGGCCAGGGCAATACACTTCAAAAAGAAGGCTACCTTGTTCTTGGTAGACAACAGGAGCCGAAAACAAATCTAATCGATGCAGAAGCGTTTGTAGGAGAGATTGCGTACTTCAATGTATGGACCTCGAAGATCACTAACATCAACGATGTGAAGACGAATTGTGATGGCTTTCATGGAGGGGATTTGGTTCATTGGTCCGTTGGGTCAACCGCTCCTGGGACCATTGATGCTCACCACAGTGCATCCATTATTAAAGCTGATGTCACGGGAATGTGTACGAGTTTGTGCTATGTTAGATTTGCAATATATTTAATAATAAAACCTTTATCAAAGACTGAATCTATAAAACTATTTGAATCGTTTCTTAGTGGAAACAAAATCACACTAACTTAAATATAAATCAGCTTAAATATATAATTAATTGAATAAATGTATAACTTAATAAATAAATTAATTTAATAAAAAAAGTGGTAGATCGTGTTTCAACTTCGAAAATCCGGGCTTCGTTCTTTGTTTTGACGCCACATTGCACGCACCGAGTGGGTGTGGAAACGAGGAGTACAAACGTAAAGGGGGACCGCGAGAGAGACGTAAATAGAGGTGGCTGGTTAACAGAGCCGGCGGCTTCACAGGGGCTGCACTAACAGCATTATTCGGACAGTATATACAGGACTTTCACAAAGTCCCGAAAATAAAGATTAAAGAGCTTAAAACGGTCACAATTTATCTGGTATTGATTCGCAGGTCAAAATGCTGAGAACGCTGACGTCATTACACCAGGGAAAGAAGAGTTTATATGGGAGGCAGATGGATCTGAACTTGAATCCCTATCCGGGGAAACCTGTGCTCAAAGCACTGTGTTTCGTATACAAAGCACATATCATGCTTTCCGCCTTAAAATTTGCCCATCCTCAACTGCTGGCTCCCTTGGAAACCTCCACGTCTACGTTGTGAAGGGAAGCAGCGACAGTAAACTACACTGGCCTTTTCAGAATTCTCTCCGGTTGTCTGTGATAGCAAGGAACGGAAATACAAAGATACATCGCCGTATTAAATACGACTCAGCTGAATGGAGGAAGTCAAAGAGGTGGTCTCTGGTGACTGGTTCTTGTCCTTCTAGAGACGCTATTAGCGACGTTTCAGAACCGCAGTTAAATCCTGAGAGTTGGGAGTGGACAGATTTCATCACCCGGGCAGACGCCACAAATAACTATGAAGATGGAAAGCTCCGAATCAAAGCTATTGTATACACAAAGGAGGAAAGTAAGTATATACAGGAAATTTCCACCTTGCTAGTGCGTTATTCATGGCGGACACTCTTAAGCCTGTTAATTTTAATGTGAGACCCTTGTCACTGAGTAGACACAGGCTACAAGTTTAAAAATTAGCAGCGTTTCTCCGTTTTTTCCCTGCGTCAGAAAATGGACATGTTGCGCAATTCGAAATTTCCCACCTGTACCTGCTCGGTATTGCTCTTTTCCTCATAGTTCGGCTTGAAAATGCATGACTACTGTTTGGGGGTACTAGAAAGGTTGTCCCAATCGGTACATTTAATTTACCATAGTTGACTTACCTACCACACCTCAAGAGAAGTTCAAATTGGCCGCAAGCACCATTAGACTTAAAATACCCTGCGAATGATATCCAGTTGTCTAATGGTGGTAAGAATAAAAGAAAAAAATTGTCAAGATTTTGCCTCGAGGAGTCCGTGGTCACACAAACTAAGTGAGAACGTCATGGTGTGATTTAACTGGTAAATCGAGTCAACTCTTTGCAGGTAAGAAACCGTCCTTAAGTAAGGTAAACGAATGGAAAAAGGCTGTAATTTCCAATAATTTATCGATCTGTGCTTTGTAACAAATTTTACTGAATTTTACTGGGCATTTTGCTCGGTTAATAAATTCTTCATTATATCGTTTTGTGATTATCGGCCGATTATTCTGTGGTGATAAAACATTGCTCTTCATTTCACTAGCCCTCAAGGACTGCCTGGAAATGCTAAGTAGCAGAAAAATGATAATAGGAAACAATAAAGGATTCAAGATAAGAGGTTTTGGTTGATCGGTGATGGCCATTGCGATGAAATGACTTTTGCAATTCAACGCTATTTAAGGTGTAGTGTGAATTATTTGGCTCCTCTCCTCTTAAAAACAACTATATGTTCGGGACAGAAAGTGTCTTTTGAGTAAAAACTAAGTCATCAAATCATTTTCCTAGCCATAAAACTTGGAGCTGCTACACAGAGAGATTTACTTGTGGAAGGACTTTCCGGGGCCGCTACACTAGTTGTAGTGTTCTTGAAACACCCCCTCCAACACACCATAACTTTGTAAAATACCATCGAAAATTACAACCTCGCCAGAGTCGAAGTTGTCTTGAGTTTATACGTATCCTTAGTTTCAAGTTTCAAGTTTCAAGTTTATTGAGTCTTCCAAAAGATTATTTACAATGAACACCGCCTGCAAATAGCGAGCTAATCTAGGCAGGCGGTGTTAAGGAGATACAAACACGAATTACTAATTGAAGGCGTTAAAAAAAGTCGATTTTGAATACATTATTTGTCAAAAGAGGAAAAAAAGTGATAAAAAGTGAAGAAAAATATTATAATTTGCGATTGAATTATAATTAAGATGCCTTTTTTATTTCAGAAATAAGAGTGCTAGTGTCAGCATAACTGTCCAGAGTTTCTAAAGTTATAAATAGTAATGCTTGAATTTTCTTTTTGAATATGTGCTTTGGTAGATAGTTAATCTAATCTGCGTAGCAAGCGCTTAATAACAATCCATTGCTGTCTACATTTTATGTATCTCAGGTGGCTGGGTCTATTGGAATGGTCATTATTACAGTCAACGTAAACGAGATCAACTTAAGGAATCAACTTGGTACGGAGCGGAAGGCGATTGTATATCGCACGGTACCAGCGTTCATTTGGCGTCCATCCATAACCAATTGGAAAACGACTTTGTGAGCTCACGCGCTTCTGGTGATCAGTGGATGGGATTAACCGATAACAATAACCAAGAAAAGTCCTTCAACTGGATAGATGGCTCAGCTTTTGGAGGGTTTACTAATTGGGATACGAATAAACCCAGCCAAGCAACGGAGCATGGAGACTGTGGGGTACTCAAGGCCAATGGAAAATGGGCCGACGAACCGTGTGAAGTACAAGATACCACCAATGAGGTGACAGCTAGGGACGGTGCTGAAGTAGCAGCCCCAGAAAGAGAGTACACTTGCAAGACTTCAGGTAAGAGAATCCACCTTTGATACATTTATTTTACATGGGTTTCTTGGGATGGAACATGTGGAGGAAAGCTGTGAAATATAACTGAGTACACGTTTTTTTATAAGAAGAAGGTCCGATTTTGCGGTTGAGGCTGGAACGAATGTGAAGGCTCCTATTTTTGAGCCTGAAATGCCTTTTAAGTATGTTCTTACGTTACGCGTTATACAAGGAATTATTATGGATGTTCTTATTTTCTATGATATGAACATGACCAGGAAAAATGGAAGCATACAACTCTTTAAATGTATTGACTAATTTAGTTTAGTTTTCTTTTCTCTATTGCTGTTGTTTTTTCCCGGGTATTCCTCAAATTTAAATTGTTACCAGACGATTTTAGCTAGATTGAAATAAATAAAAATGCGTTGTCTTTGTCTCTCAGGCTGGTACGTTTGAAGCATGTTTTTAACTTTTGGGTTTATTTTTAGCCTCACCGTTCATAAAACGAGAGTAATTAGTGATGATCATTTATTACTATTGTGGATTACTGCTTGAAAAGCAAAGTCGGTATTTGGTTTTACATGCACAGTAAATGAAAATTTGCAAACAGCTTGAGTAATACATAATTCCTTTTATCAATATCTCACTATAAATTGATGTTTTCGTACTCAAAACACTTCGGATGTAGAAAAGAATGTAGAATGGAATTACCAGTCGGAATCTCGACATTAAAAAGGAGAACCTATAATGTCGACAATGATAGACAGTGCTTTTGTATAGCGCACTTTTCCATGCGGATGTGTTCAAAGGCGCTATACATCTACGATATGATTACAACGAATGAGTAAGCCTAGGGTGGTCACACCAGGGTTCGTTACGTTCTCAGTGGTTCTTTTAGAATGGAGAAGAGAACCGCTATTTTCAGGTGGTTAACCGAGCTTTATGAAGGTTTCACCAGTTGTAGATGTATTATAGCAACAGAAGCACCTTCTGCTCAGTAATTATTTAAGACTGAGCGTTGGTCCGGCCTTGGGTTGAGCCCAAGACCTCCCGCATTGTATTCCAGTACCGTAGCCACTTGGCAAACGGGTCGCGGACGATGAAAAAGTAAAATGTCGGAAACTCCATATAGAAAAACTAAATTCTTGGAATCTCGCTGATGAAATAGTAGAGGCCTGTAAACGTTATGTTGAAAACTTAGATTCTTGATATATAGAAAAACTAAATTCTCGGAATCTCGCTGTTGAAACAGTAAAGGCCTGGAATCTCTAAGTTGAAAACTTAGATTCTCGGAATATTAAATTTAAGAAACGTATTAAAACGTATTAGAATCGTCTCAATAAACGGAATAAGCAGCTCTGTTTTAACTGGGAAAAATATAAGCTGGGATGGAATTAAAAAAAAAAAACATTTTGTTTCATCTCCTTTCTATGTTAATGCTTTTTGCATGGCGTAATCTTCCATGTGGAGTATACCTCAGCAGTAAAACGTACCTTTTTTCTGTTTTTAAGGGAGATATGTCGACTTCCAAACTCCACCAATCTTGGAGAAAAAGGTATGATATGTAATCTATTCGAGTTTGTAATTCCTGGCCTAGTGTAATCTGTGTTCCAGAGACTTTTTATACTCGTTTAGAGTATTAATAAAAGGGTTATCGTATCCGTTTATACAGAAATACACACTATTCTTAACGATTAAAAACGTTTTGGTTTGACAAGCGAAAGATAAAAATTACATCCCATGATGCCGTGCCTTTGAGTAGCAGTATCTTAACAGACTTGCTTCTGGTACTTCATAACTTAAGAATGGATTGGTGGTATTGCCTTGGACATGCGCTAGTTATTTCATTGATTGGAGCCCCGTTTGTTTTTACAGGTTCTACCTGAAAACGAAGCCGGCATCTTTTCAGTTGATGTCTCTCAAAATGCCAAAATAACCTTTTTTACCGGTCTTCATCAAACGGCGCCAAATATGAAGTTTACAACTGTAGCTGATAAAGTGAGGCACGGAGCAAGCTTTGAGTTTGGGACGTACGTACAGATGTCTCCAGAACAGTTAGGCGACCTGTACGAAGAGCCACCGAGTGGTGACAGCTCACCCGCTTCACCTAAAAGTGATAAAAGTGGAGCAGCCGATCTCGATGGAGTAGTGGACAAGATCACTATAGATCATTACACTGATATGGACACAGTCGGTAATCCGGCGTTCTCAATCGAGTTTTGGGTAAGACCACGTAGGATGCCTCCCAAAGATCAATGGATGGCACTCTTTTCAAAATCGTCCAGTTCCTCCGGCTACATTAATTTAAACCTCAAGTCTGACGGTCAGTTACAGTTCACAGTAGCCCCAACTGGTCAGGAGAATCCTTTGAGATTTGTTACAATAATAAGTGGTGACAATTGTGAGAACTGCGAGAACTGCAAAATCAAATCCATGGAGTTTCAACATATCGCAGTAACAGGAAGAGCTGGGAGTACATTAAAACTTTATGTGGGAGGAGACGTTTGTTTTTCCACGAATGCAGCAAGTGAGTGGGAAGGTGTCACTGGTTTACCTGCTTCAAGCGAAGGGACTTTGATTTTTGGTTCCCACACAAATCCACAAGATTCTAGCACGCCAGTTAAGTTCAACGGGCAACTTGCTTATATCCGTATCTTTGACAACGAGAGGACGGAGAGGGAAATAGAAAGCAATATGAATGATCCACCCTCGGAAAGCGGCGCTCCTGTAGGCTCCTGGCACCTCAGACTATCTCAAGAGATCAAGTTGATTTACTATGTCATATCAGACTCAACCCAAGTTTCTAGCCTTAAAGTATTACAAGACTTCACCCCGGCTTCCTCCAGTTTTCCAGTTGTGGCATATGAACGAAATGAAAAGATTTATTTGTTTCGCTTATCAGCTGAGAATGATGTCGTCGTAAATGTGTATCAGCTGAGTCAAGATCGAAGTAGTCTACAAGTTGCCACTCAGGGACACACAACTGTAAACACCGGCTCAAAGAGAGCTCAAAAAGGCTGTTTCGCAGTCGCACGTGATGCCACAGGTGATCGCTGGATTGTTATTACTTGTCGAGAGGGAACGGAAAGGCCAGTTGAAGTCATTTTTAATTGGCAGGTTTTTAATACTAACCCTAATGGTAGTCTGGTATCAGCCCAGGGAGATGGAAAACAGGGCGCGCTTCGTGTAGCTGGAGTTGATGGCCTTGACACACGCCCCTCTGCTTTGATTTTCGATAATCACCTTCTTATTACTGCTGGTACCAACTATAAGGCCAGGACTCTTTTTCTTGATTTGAAACTAAACGGTGCAGGACTTCCGGAAGTGAGGCCAAGCCGTGTAGTCCCATACTCAATTGGTCCAAATATAATTCACGCCGGGATCAGTTATTACGCTTATCTTTACAAACCCTCAGGGTTTGGTGGAAGCACAGACTCGGAGCAGGTGTTTTTACGCCGGCTACCACCGCAGAGTCGTAGCATCTCCCCAAGGTATAGAGTCAGAGGGCAAAAGGTTGACCCTACGACACTTACAGCGCAAAGCTCTATTGGACCCGACATGCCCGAAAACGATTGGTTCTGGTTCTTGTTCAGAATAAGTACGTTGGGTGGTGGAAATGTTATCCAGAGTGGTCAGAGAGTCTTGATTGAAACACCAGATAACCACCCCAATAACAAATTTAAATGGAACGTCGTAAGTTGCAATGGTAAATTCCTTCAAGCTGTTCGAAAGCGACATCTTTGGAAATTTTGGATATTTAAGACGGAGACATGTGATCCTGAAAACATAAAAGTCCTCCACGGAGATATAGGACCGAATGACTGCATACTTCTCTGGCCCAAAAGTCTTCAATTTGGACCCAACTGCTTCTGCAAGAACATAATCGCGTTTCCCACACAGCAACAAGTTGAAGGTGCAAGGCAGACCTTTGGTTCATGGTTCGGTCCTTGGCGTCTTATGTTGCCAATGGAGAATACTCCAATTCGTCCAATACCGGAACCAACAAGCTCGGGAGGAATCGGTTCAGCACCAAGAACTGTTTATGAAGGCAACAAATACGCCTTTCTTCATTATGGTAGTGAAGGAATAAATGTACCCTCCCATCGTGGAGTAAGAGCGGCCCTTCTTCGATTTGCCAGAACCACTATGGCTCCAGTTGTGGTATCGAAAACTGGAGCCACTCCACCCATCAAAGTAATATTTCGCGGTAACGGTGGACCCCTTCCTCTTGTTGGAGGGTTCCGGAAAGGCAGTGTAAACATTGAAGCAGCGTTCCAGAACGTGTATCGAGAGGGAAGTTTTGCTCAGAAACGAATGACTTCAGGATTGTTCTACAGTATCTCTTATGCACCACCGTCTGACGCCCAGTCAGACTCGCCTGGCCAGTTCACGGACCTAGCAAGGATTGCTGGACTTTATAGTTATGAATATCCTAATCCACCTCAGAACTTTGTCTGGTTACTTCCGCCACCTTTTAAGATAAACGGTATCTGCCAGGCAGTTTCGACACTTTTCGATTTCGATACCGATACCGTAACAAATACCGCACCCGATTCGGTTGATAAGTTGAATGAGGTCGCCGAAAAAGCAGTTGGTCCTGGGAGTTTTAGCGAGGGCCTTTTTAAACCCCTTCTCACGGTCCATATCGATATAACGCTACTCCACGTTATAGGTGAACGTGTTAATACCGCCATTTCCGATAAGATCAAGTCCTCTCTACCGCAACCACCAGGAAGTGATAGTGATACTGAGAGAGATCCTGACCCAAGATGGCAGACGGTTGGAGACGCGGAAGCCTGTTATTACATGTCCGACATGTCTGACTGGAAAGGCAAAGTTCTAAAACGAAAAATCAAGGACAAATTGCAGCAGTTGTTTAATTCAGAGTGGATGAAAGGAGAGATGGCTACATTAACATCACAGATAGCACCAGAGGTGATGCGCGATGCCTCCTTGAAGTATTCCAGTTATGGCGGAATTGCTGTTCTAATTGCCAACAGGCTCCGTGGACCGGACTTTTTGGAGCAATTACTTATTCAGGATCTACCAACTTTGAAGCTTGTGCTTCACTCATATCTACCGGTATTGGACGCTATACGACCGGACCTTGGACTAAGTGCAAGAAAGGATATTATCAGTTCACTAATAGCGAGAGCTGTGCTTAATCAGGTATGAAGTAACTAACACAGACCAAACTGTTCCCCAGGATTTGGAAAGGCATCGTGCCACTTTTGTTTCTGTACGATACGATAGTTACTCTTGCGTTGTCTACACGATCAGAAATAAAACAATACAGTTATTAGAATTAATATTTTCACTGTTATTTCAATAGCTAAGACAATATTCTATTCTATTCATAATGTTCTATTCTGTTATTCCTCTCATCCGCGACTGAACATCTCACGTGAGGTGCACAATTGAATTTATTTCGATGAATTCTCAATTATCATGGACTTTTGGTAGCCCTGGTCCATGACTAGAAACTCGAAAATCGCGTATCAGCTCTCAGCACTTACCAAAGCTTCATCTGCTTATTGGCCGACTTCGCAGCATGCTCCTACTTAAAACGCTTGTTAGCTATCACATTTTATTATACGCTAGTTATCAGTGTCGTTCTGGGAATAAGCAAAAGACGAAAATTCTCAGCATGCAACAGGCAAAATGAAACCCGAGTTCTCTCGATTAGAATCCAACATATTAGACTCCGACTGTACTTTATCATCCAAAATAGAAGTCATGTTACATGTCCCTAACCTGCCTGGACACTCTACGAGTTTTCACTCTGTCAGGGCAACACGGAAAGCCGAAAGAGTTTACAACAAAGTTCATTTTTCAAATAGACACCCTCTATCTCCATGGTGTTAACGAACGCTTTTCATTCATCTAATTTACTTCCATTCATACGTTGCTATGGTTCACCAGTAGCACAACTCCGAGTTTCCTGTATAAACCAGCCATAACTAATAATTCTGTAGATCAGAAGAGCAGCCTTGTTTTTTATAAGAAAGTCTTAGGTTATAGAAAATATGACATGTTTGCAGGGGAGCAATCTAAACCTGCCACACCTGTTAATGACTGTTACATTAAGAAACAGTAAATGATTAAAGGGCATGCGCACATTGGAACAGAGAACGATAAGACACGGTTTGATGCTACTCTGGTTTATCATGAATAATTGTAACTGAAAAGTTGCAATCCGAGGCCTATCGTTTGGACACTCCTGTGGCTTCAACGCGGGTATAAATGGAGGAAAAGACCCCAACGAATTCACATCTGAAAAAGACAATACACAGGAGTGTCTAAACTTCGTGTCATGTATTGTAACTTTTCGGCAGTTACATTCGTTCATAATAACTCAGAGTAGCGTTAATTTGTCTCTGACTATAAGTGATTTTCTACCATACCCAATTTGATTGAAGAGCATGTCTACCACGCATCTTGCATTGCGTGTTTTAGCTTGCCTTTGTGTTTTTCCATAGCCCTGGAAACTGCTGAAGGCTTCAGATAATCAAGATCTTGCACTCAAACTGGCTTTCGAGACTCTTGTGGGAAACCTAGTACCAGATGAATTGCGCATCCAAATCCGGGACACAGTACTGTTGGTTTTTCGAACCTTGTTTAATCCTATGACCAGCACTCAGCTCGGCATACTTGAACGTGTGTTACAAGTGAAGAAACAGAATACACTTGGCGTCACTTCTCGGCGGGCACAGGAGTTCCAAGAGAAGTTTTTGGTTTTGTTCAAGGAAAAACGTGCTGAAGATATAGCAACTTTTCACCGCAGTCTCACCGCCAGAGACGAGGACGATGAGAGAAATACACCGGGTGACGATCTTGAAACACTGATTGAGCGACATTATGAAAACCGAGCAATAAAGACCAAACAGTTGCGCCTTTTAATGGATTTCCAAGACCATGTACTACAAAAACGCTTATACCCTCGGGAAGAAGGCAGACTGACACCACGACCAGAGGGGTTTGTTGAGAGAAGGCTTGTGGAAAATCCACGCCTGTTTGCGAAAGTGTCATTTGCCTTTAACACCATTGGTGCCCTCGGTGCTCTTGGTAGTATCATACTAGAGATAAGTGACTCTGGTAGCGATCTTTACAGTCATAACCTCAATCAATCCATACCCGCCGGTATCGGTGTAGCAGCAACCTTTCTCGGTGCCATTGGATCATGGAAAAGCTCCAGTGACTTCATAAGGAGTATAAGGGAGCAGATCACTCCCAATACCCCCAACAGCGCTGACGTTGAAGAGATACCCATGCAACAACTAAACAGGGCAGCAGATGACATTCCAGTTGTTGATAGACTGGCCGCCGCGGATTTCCGAGTAGATTTGGCGAGCACGAAGCGCTTTACTACGAGGCTCTCCAGATACTTTACCAGAGCTGCCACGTTTGAAACAAAGCTTTTTCTGGGTCTAGGAGTCGTTGCAGACTTTGCGTTCCTTGGCATAAGCCTTGTTAACATTTACAAAGACAGTCAAGAAAAAACACTGGATGGGTGGAAGTTAGCAGACGATATTGGACTAGCGGTTTCATCTACTTTAGGGTTAGCAGTTGGTAAGTCAGTTTATAATAGCTACTTTTAAGGTGGTTTAATTAAAACTCGTCAAAACACAAAATTGAAGTACACTGAAAGGAAAACACAAAGCCAACAGATCACCTTTGTCACGAACTACACGTTATCTGTCTATTATTATTTCTTTTCTCTACTTACCCAACTTTCAAATAGCTTTTCTGTGGAACGAGAACCAAAATTTGCTGTTAGTGATCAAGGAAGTTTTCTCCTCAAACAATCCGTGGGCACTGGTATTCTGAACTTAAATTCGGGGTTAACGATATGACAGAATAAGCTACTGTAATTTGATGTTTCTTCATAATGAATGATTTAGATGCTTTGGTACTCTTCCTACCAGGAGCCCATTCCTCCTGTCTCTACCTACGATCGCCTTCTGGCTAAAGAACCCGTTTTAAGTTTCCATACCATCTCTGTTTTTAGACTTGTTCTCATGAGCGAACGAACATTGCCCTATGAGGCAGTTTGAGGAGAAACGCTTTAGTCGTTTTTTATTGCTTTAGCTCCCGTAGGAGGACAACCGAATATAAGAGAAAATCCCATTGACCTTTGTTTGTCATAATGACTTCAAAGTAGATCGATATAAAGTGCCATATACAAAATATAGTGTTTGATAACGCAGTGCTGTGGCCAAGTACATCTAGTCACATTCCATTGCTTCGAAGATGACAACTGACCTGCGAGAGCCATTCTTGTAAGCAGCTGCTCCATATAAAGTTACCATTATTCCTTCTCCTGGGTATCGACTTATGAGAGTAATAGCTGTAGCATTAGTACTAGCTGTAGTAACAACAACAACTAACTCCCTCCCTGAAAAATTAACAAGAACACTGTCTTTAAGAAAGGGTTGGCTCATTCCCTGGTAGATGCTTTTTTAATTCTTAGAGTTGTTCTTTGTGGTTTAGAATAAGTCTCCAACTATGACATGGCATCTGGCGTCTTTTGGAGGTACATTTTACCCCATTCCATGTAATCCCAATTACCTTCAAGAGTGACTTTCGTTTATGCGTTTGGGGTGCTGGGTTTTTTTTTTCGCTAGTCCTTTGCGGGTTCGACTTTGGGCCCCGCTTTGCAACTACGTGTCCGTATGGTCTCCGAAGTGTGCTACCAATAACCCCGAGCCCGTTATTTCATCTTCTTTATAGATGGCTTCCTTTTTGGTTCCCGAGGGCTTTATTTTTTAATTCCTTTAGGTCACCAAATCTGCCGGATAGTTTCAAGTTTCTTGTGTCTTTGTGAACACCTAGGGTTTATTTTAAAGCTGTATTGTATTAAATTATTATTTTTTTAAATGTACTTTATTGGCTTCATGCACTACTATTAATTACAAAAACTATTGCATATATCGCTTAACTTACTTTACATTGGTTTCAACAGTACTAACGTTAACATTTCTCTTATGTGTAACTAACTAATGCTATGTATGGTTTTGCGCTTAAATTGCGAGGGGCATTTTTTCGTAGCTAATGACAAAAGCTTTCTATTCTGTACTTAAATAAAACTTTATTAACAATGCCAGAAAGGTAAATAGCTTGGTTATGCATCTTACTGGTGTATATGTAGTATTTCATGATTGTGTAATTAAATTTCTTTAATATTTCTTTTTCGTATGGGCCAGATATAATACCAAATAGTTTCTCTCTGGCGTCTGCAAGGAGACAAAACTGAAAGAATTCCAGTTTAAATTAATTCATAGGATTGCAGTTACAAAAAAAGAGCTTCATCGATAGGTTATTAAAGCGGACGATGAATGTCTCTACTATGGTGAGAAATATTCAGTTGATCACACTTTTCTTAACTGTCGATTTGTAAAGATTTTCGTAAACAATGTAATTGACTGGTTTAACGCTGCCAACAACTCGAACTAAAATTATCTTTTTCAGGAATTCTTACTATAGCTGGGATGGAGACAGGGCCTGCAGGGATCTTTGTTCTACTGTTTGGACTCGCTTTCGTCATCAGTGACGCTATCAGGGCTCGCAAGAGGGCTGAAGAAGCACTTCATCAAGCACGCTGTGACGCTTGGAGAGATTGGTGCAATTGGGGAAAAGCTATCTTTAATAGGAAAGATTTTAACTTTCTGTAAGTTGTGACTATACTGACTGTGATCATAGTCTGCGTAACTGAGGAGGACGGAGGCGAAATGTACCAATTTGTGCCGCGTTTCGATTTTACCATTTTGATCCTCCATAATTCAGCCACGTACTGCTATACAGAAAGTGCTACAATTCGTTTAGTTTTAATGCTTAAACTATTCGCGATAGCATATTTGTACCACAGGGTAAATCCGCATACCTTAGCTTGCCTACAACCAGTTTATAGTGTACCGTGGTAACTGTGTTCATCCAACGTCCCAGTGATAATTTAATTTTAGAAAATCCGTCTAATGCTTTGGAGAGGGGAGGGGGGGGGGGGGGGGGGGCAGGCAGGTAGTGTGGTTAGCGCGTCGAATTTCCAAGCAGGAGGCCTTCGAACAAGTTATTGAGCCGTTTCTTGTTTCTTCACAAAACCAACTTATATCCATTTTTCCTTTTCACCCAGGTGTATAAATTGGCAACGACTATATTAAGCTGGGGGGGGGGGGGGAACCCTGCGATAGGCTAGCATCCCATCTAGGGGGAGAATAACAACACATCTAAGGTTTTTCATGCTAAAGAAACCGGGATAAGCTCTGGCTGTGTGGACCTCATCGCTCGTCTGTGGCATTACTTTTCACCCCTTAGTTTGTGGCGAATTTGTGGAACTGCTAATGTATAATGACATAAATCTCCTCATTGCCTTTTGTTGGATTTACAGTTTAGATCCAGACAGTGACCCTTGTACACCTTGTCCACTCACAAGGCGAGACTTTATGCGCGCTCTCTGTCAGAGGGGTCATATCTCCATGGCCCAGTGGCTCGCTCTGGGAAAGCCAAAAAAATCAG
The DNA here is from genome assembly GCF_958299795.1 of Porites lutea. NCBI lineage: Eukaryota > Metazoa > Cnidaria > Anthozoa > Scleractinia > Poritidae > Porites > Porites lutea. The sequence continues at coordinate 14,185,329 of NC_133213.1, read as the reverse complement.
ACAAATATGTCAGAAGCCTTTTGTCTGATCGTCACACCACGAAACAGAAGAGTAAGTAAATGAGAGCTTTTCTTTAAGGACAGGACTCAACGCTAGGACGTTTAAGCTAACCTAGACACCCCCCCCCCCCCTCCCCCACCAGCGTCTAAGGAAAAGGGGGGTGGTAAGGACTGAGAGGTGGATGGAACCACCCCCCGTGTGTTTTTGTTGTGTTTTAATATTTTCGAGATATTTTACCGTCAATTGACAGCCTGTCGTGTAATCTACAAGTTGATACAAAACGTTTGTCGGTTAGCATAATAAACACGCTGCTGAAGGCCTGAGATATAATGCAACATTGCAGATTTAGTAAAAAACCAGTTTTGTCTTTAAATCGTATTTTGATGCGTTCTGCTTCCCATGTTTTTGACAAACTATTTTTTTTCACAACCTAAAATGTCAAACACGATTTAATTTCTCATGTTTGTGTTATAAATTAGATAAACTCTAGTTTTATGGTCTCTAAAACATGTTCTCGTGTAAAAGGCTTGACCATGCCTCACTTTGCGTTAAACATTTCAATAACCTTATGGCCGCCTTTCCTTCCATTCTTACCAAATATGACTAAGATGTAAATAAACAGCTACTATGAATTTCCAGGGATACGTTTTCATAATTTTTGAGAAATCGTTAAGAAACCTTATGGGGGGGAGGTCGGCCTATGAAAATCAAACATTGTCTAAATGATATACCTTATGTAACATTTATCATTTTTAAAGTCTTACAAGCTCTGCAACACGCTAAGTTGTATATAAATCAATTTCTTGCATCTGTTGCTGACATTATAAATTGTTATCACTTGCATGTTTGTTTACGGACCAAATCGGATCTTCAGTTAGTTCTATTACTGTTACAAACGTCACCTGCCTTTTTTCCTGTCTTACAGCTTGCCCCGCCTGGCTGCGTCATTTATACAAACGTTGAGGTAAGTTCTGCGCATGTGCTGAAGAGCAATATAAGCGCAGGCAAATATTCTGTCACTTTGGTCTAAAACAGGAGCCCTAGATTTGACCTTTTCATAGTGCTTTGCACACTAAATGCGATATCAATACGGCCTCTTCTTATTCAAGATAAGGAATATTAATTAAGCAACGCGATTGGGGGTAGTCCATAACGAGAGGTCTTAATGTGATATACAGTAAATTTTCCACCAGTTTACTATCTACTTTAGAACGGCACTGTCAGATGTTTTGCGGGAAGAAACATGACAGCTTCGCGATCCTAACAAGTTTCTTGAAACCGTGAGTCAAGCCCTCACCCTGCGTTACGGTGTAACGATAGGGTCAGGACTTGATTGGTTCGCGCCGAACAGTAAGGCCACGTGCTTTTCTATGGACTGGAGTATAACCAGTTTTACCAGCGCCTTTGTTTTGACTTAAGCTACTGGTGAGCATTACGAAATCGAACTTCAAACCTTTAAATCTATCGCAGACTCCAGCAGTACGACACGTTTTTTTATCAAATATGTGTTTATATGTTGGTGCAGGATCAAGCAAAGGAAGAAAAAGGAAACACAATTTGGGCAGGAAACAGAGAAACGATCTGTGAAGAGATAATTTGGAGCCGGACCGTCTACCACAAAGAAACCAAGGAATCAACGATCGAAACATGATTAGTAGTATAAAATTAAAGACGAAAGTGCGGACTGAGAGGTTGTAAAGTTACATAAGGCAACATAGGAAGATAAAACATGGACCTTTATGTAACAATAAAGGAAAACTATGAAACAAAACTATCCATTAGGCTCTTAAGTAGAATATTGTACAAAAACAAGGCAAGGAAGAGAAATAAAGTCAGTCACAAAACAGTGAGCTAAGCAAGGATATTGTTACAAGACAAGATTATTCGTGAGAAGAGAGAGATTCTCTACATCAAAAGGCTCTTTAAAGGGTAAACAGGATTGAGATGTAGGGTTCTTGGGTTAAAAGCTTTTAATGGCAAGTACTGGTTAAGCGATCATGATCTTGGATTAAAGAGAGATGACTAATCAAAATGCTTTCAAACTTTCAAAGTGCGGAATTGAAGGGCCGCATTGTCACTTACGGACCAAGGATTTTTCAATCGATGCAGTACGGCCCAAAAAAACGAAGTTTGCTTTTCAAGAAAAGAAATTCCAAAGAAGTGGAATAACCACTGATAGGAGAGCGTGAGTGGGTAATTCGTGACACGGCGTGTTCACGGCGTGTTTAGTGGTCAAAAACACTCGTTCAAGGAATAAAATATAGTTAGCCAAGCCTAAAAGCGGAGCTCTGAGTAGAGTAGATGTTAAGCATAATTTATGCTGACTTAAGAAAATCTATTGAAGGAGTTGACTTTATAACCTAAAATTGTTTCCGAGTCATTAGTGCGGCTTTATAGTGACGGCTAGGTGGGAGAAAATATAGTTTCTCCCTAGGCGTATAAGCGAAACGACAGAGCCCATCAGGAAAATTTAGTCTTGAATCTCTATTCAAACGTTATCCGGGCCATTAAAGAGCTAACATTCAAAACAAATTGTGCTGATCAAACTTGTTATTCTTATTAATTGTCTTTTGCAGTGCTTAAATTGTACGCGTGATCAATTCTGTTTTGACAGAAAAGTTTTCAAAACACCGCATTTTTGTATCGAAAACTGCTTATTCAAGCAATACAAATTCGCTAAATGATGTGTATGGCTTTTTCTAAAGTTCTGGCATCAACGAAATCTAGGTGGTAAACTTAACTTTTCCAATTTGACAGAGAGTAGGGATTCAGCGCGCAGTGCAAAATCTTGACGTAAGCAGCTTATCAACAAACCGAAAATGAGCTATAAACCTCATCTTTTCTCTAACTTTTAATTAAGTGGACCGTTGCTCTAATTAATTACTGACGAGTCTCAAAGTTCCCAGTACACCCGCCGATACTTAAAGGAGAAATAGAACTTTTTCTTCTCTCAGCAAGGAAACCAACAAACTGCAGCGCTGCTGGAAGTTTTTCATCCCAACGCGGGCTTTCATTTCTCATCAAGTTAAATTATCTTCTCTCTTGATAGCAAAACTATCGAAGATTCCCGATACAAATTTATGCATCAATGTTTTCAAAATGAAACCCATAGTTTATTGTACAAGCAAAGATATGGAGAAAGTCGAAACTTTTTACACTTCAGTGTAATGGGCAGATTTGATACCTTAACACGTAACAAACGACGACGGCTGGTCAAGGTGATAAAGGAGGGGGGTGAATAGGCGAACGGATCGACGGATTTTGCAAATATTTTTGCCCGGATTTCGGACTCAAAGCGAGATTTTAACGGATTTCCGGATCCTGCAACTGCAGCGGACTCTGCTTGTAATACAAATATTCAGGGTGAAAATTTAACGGCGGATTTGGTTAATAAATCATAGCGGATCGGCGGATTTGCATACCCCTATTCACCCCCCTCATAAAGAACACCAATTGTGAAAACCTGCGGCCATTTTTCTTCTCCCATGAAAGGAAAAACAGCCAACAAAGCTAAATGTCTATCATTAACTTAAGCCAAAGCTTAAGTTTCTTACCCCCATCGCTTTCTCTTAATAGCTCTACGATGCTTGATCATGACGCTGTAACCTGTTCCCACTCTTGTTTTACCTTTTCCTCGGTAGGTCGTCGCCTCTTTCTCTTGATGTCTCTTTCTCAGTGTTCCTTTGCTCCAGGTCATTCGTCGTCTCTTTCCTCACTCTACCTCTGCTCCTTGGAAGCCCGTTGCTTAATCCTCATTTCAAGCCTTGCGTTTAATTTTTGGTAGACAATGGCACTTTTATGGACATTTTTATTGTTAAGAGCTTTGAGGTTCTTTTGTTTCTAGAACAAACGTTTGAAAGAACCGGCGCTTACCAAATTTCCGGGCGCGAGATTCCAAATCTTCGTTGACGACCAGATGTTGACAATATGACCCTTCTCGGGGTGGGGTAAGGGAAATGTCGCTCAGAACAACGACAGTTTTACCGGGAGTACGGAAGGGAAATTTGTTACATGACGCGCGGGCTGTCGAAGTTTCAATGTATTCCCTTCTTCACGCAAACCGGCGAATTTCAGCGTTCAGAAGCACGCTAAAAGGGTTAGGGTTTGTATTCTAAAATACAAATGGAAAAGAGCAAAACAACTACAAGCAAAACCCAGTCATCGGATAAGAAACTGAAAAGTAAAGAGAAGTAATAAGCATTTTCTCTGGTTTGATGCTCGGCAATAGGCTAGGTACTATTAAAGCCAAAGCCGCTGCGAGGAAAGTACCCTACCTGCAGCGAAGAACTACTGTATGTAGTTACCGCCCGTATTAATTATGTTCGAAATATCGGTGAACTGTTAGGAGGATTAAATTGTCATTAAAAGCATGAGAAAACAAGAGCGGCTTTCGTGTTGTTTAAAAATACAATGGTTGCGATATTACCGCTGTTACTCCCCAAATTCGATTTTAAGCTGGAAGGATCTCTTTGCCAACATATAAATTGCAGATTACATATATATTTAATCTTAAAAATTGTAACAGGATTCTTGAGGAATTTACTTACGAACCACTTTCAGTGCAGTAGTTCCACTAGAGTAATTATAACTTGAACGCTTTCATGGCCGTTTTGCATTGTTTTCTCGTCTTCGTCTCTTAATCGTCAGCAAACCATTATTTGACAAAAACTTTATTTTCCATGTAGAAGCTCGCGCCGCCAACCTTTGTCAGATCTTGTGTGCAGCATGAATGAAGTTCTAATAATGAAGACCTTTCTTCAGCTTATTCTGCGAATTCCCAATAGAGAAAAATTACCGACCTATAAAATTTTTTAAGGGCAACTGAGCGTCTTTGAAATTCGCGCTTAGTTGGCTCCATTGTTTTCTTGTTATCATTGAGTACTAGTTATACTAATGGTAAATGGTTATAGAGACACGTGCACTTGACAACAATCATTTCGCTATTGTCACTTGACAAGAACCATTTCGCTCACGTAGTCAGAAGAGATCGTCGAGAAAGAAGTTTTCTACAAAATGTTTTCACTGTGGTGAGTTGCTAGGGCTTTTCTTCCCGTTCCTTCCAAAGCTAATAAAGTAAAATGCATCGAATGTAACGAATCTTGGTTGATAAATTACCTATTTATTGGTGTTTATTTCATCCCATGTAAATGCTATTGTGACGTCATATATGATGTCCAAATTTGGAATCAAAAAGAAAATTCAGAAAAGAAATAGTAAAACTATAGTTTTCTGCATACAATTCTATGACTTTTGGTTGAAATCCTATCTCAATCGGATAAAATGGCGTAGAGTTACAGGTAATTAAAGAAATTCAAATTTCCCGCCATTTGACCATATACGGACAAAATTAAGGGGTTTTAAACGCGAAAACAAAGAATGTATTCGCAACGGAGAAAAGACAAAGCTGCAGATCAAAACTGTATTTTTTTTATTTAGATATGTGGTGCTATGACGCGTATTTTGTCACGAATTAAGTCATTATGACGTTACAATGACGTAATTCGTGGCAAAATACGCGAGAAGGCGCCCAATGTTCTCTACAAACGTGGAACAATTGGCAAAAAGAAAAAAAGAAAACTGGGACTGGGACTGGGACTGGACACGATGGAGTAAAGACGCGTCGTGTTGAGCTCCGTACTGAGCAAAAGTTGTTTTCGATTTAGAATAGGCCTTACTTCGTATTACACACGCTGTACATGTATGTCTGGTGGAAGACTTAGGCCAAGAAAGATTGCAGGAAAAGCAGAAAAAAAAGAATTGAAAACGAGGGAAGAGTCGGCCATGAGTGACGCCATTCTTGAAGAGCTGAAATCCCTTCGAAGCGACCTCGCACAACAAACGCAAAAAATTAGTGATGAACTTGTAACTTTTCAAGGCTCCACTGACGCCCGACTCGCCAAAATTGAAAGCGTTATTTCAAAGATTGATGAAATTGACCACTTAAAGCCGAAAGTAGAGAAGCTTCAAGAAGATGTCGGCGGCATGAAGCAGTCGGTGAGTATAACGCTGAATGAAACTAGAAACCTTTTTCAAGAATGTAATGTGGAGCTGAAAACAAGAGTGGCTTCGAAGATGACGCTGGCGAAATTGAGAACGCCCACCATACTGGAAGAAAACGCGAGGAAAAAGCAAGGAATATTATTGTCAAACTCTATAGCAGCCCTTTCAAGCGAGAGCTACTTCTTGTCGCCAAGAATCAGAAAAACAAGCAAGCACTGAACGGAGTTGGATTTGTGGAAGACTTTACCCCATATGCCTTCGAAATCCGGAAAAAAGCACTCCTGATTATGAAAGAGGCGTTCAACCAAGGCAGGAAAGTCCGCTTTAGATTTAATTTCGTGTGTACCGAATTTTTTTACCTTTCTTCTTAATTAAAGCTTAAACTATAAGTTTACAATAATTAGTGCATCTTTAGTTTATGCCTACAAAATTTATTCTAGATCCATCCCCCCTCGTAGTTTCAAATTTGTTTCCTTTGTTTCGTTCTTTTTTTGAATTTACAAATGGTAGTGGGTAAATTTATTTCCTTAAATATAAGAGGCATCAGCAACTTTCGTAAAAGAAGAACAATATTTACATGTTGTAGAAAGCAAAAAGCAGATCTTACTTTTCTTCAGGAAACACATTCTACGAAAGATTATGAGTTATTGTGGAAAAGGGAATGGGGCTCTCCCTTAAAGGCGCTCCCTTCTTTTGTTCACATGGGGCTATAACTCTCGTGGGGTTGCTATTTTAATCCGGAATAACTTTAATTGCTCGGTTGAAGAAATAGTTAGACGCAGATGGTCGTTATATTATGCTCAAAGTTCTGTTGAAAGGTGAACGAGCTATTTTAGTTAACATATATGGTCCAAATCGTGATAACAAATTAGTTTATTTTTATCATTCAGTTCTCCAAAGTATAAAGACAAATGATTTCGATACTGATAACATTATAATGGGAGGAGACTTCAATTGTCCATTAAATCCTATTGTTGACAAAAGAGGTCGGAATCTTATGCCCCAGACAAAGTGTAATCAATGCCATAGAACGTCTACAATGGGAATTTGATCTGCATGATATCTGGCGTATTAAGAGGGTCTCAATGGGGTGGTCGCTTTTACGGTTATCGGCTAAAATTTTGGCTCTTTTACGGCTATCGGTTAATTTTTTTCAGTTACGGTTAACGAAAAAGTTAAAAATTAACTGCTTTTGTTTCAAAAAGTTAAATATTAATTTACCTGTATTTTTTTGTATTTTTAAATCAAAATAAAGGTCTTCCGATCATCTCGGGATGAAATAAGCTATTCTTTTGAAAAATTTTCACATTTGATAGATCATACTCTTAATAAAGTATTCCACTTCTAATATTATTTACACATAGAAATGTCAATAGTCAATTTAAAAATGATCTTTGTGAAAAAGCAAAAGCAGACAAGCGAGCGCCCAACTCAAGGCCGGGGCGACATTAATTATAACAGAAATGGCCGTTTTCACACTAGAGAAGGATTATTCGTGTGAGATGGGCTATTTGTTTGATGATTCACGTCAGGTAGGTAATGTACGTCTTAATTTGAAAATGGAATAGTTTTAATTTTGAGTGAACAATCCGCCTGACTTTTGAAGACGGGATTATCCGTTCCAGGTTGCCTGTGTACAGCCGCCCCGGCTCCCCTCAGAAAAAAAGCGGAGAAGGGGTGTCTGTGGGGAGGGCGCGACTGTACACAGGCTAGTCTCGGACGGATGATCCATTTCTGGCTCTAGTGTGAAAACGGCCAAAAACAAAATTCCCGTTTCCAATGTTTTTAAGGATAGCGAATCACTGTACGGAACGACTGTCTGCCGTTGCCTTGTCCGTAGGCCGCATTATTCCGCGCTGCTAATGCGTTTCGGGTCACTTGGTCCGAGTGAGTTCCCCACCGAAATGCCTTGGCCGAGACTGCGTGGGAAGACGCCGTACAGGGACTAGGGATAGCAATGTCTACCTTAGCGTCAGAGAAAAACAGGGAAATGTTGTTTATCGGCAACGTGTTTTACAAACAGTGACGTGTCTGCGTGCTGTTTCACTAGTGTTTCGAGGGCACGACCTCCCGAAAATTGCAGATATTAATCTCCAGCAAGAAGCCACACTTTCGCTATGGAAAAAATTAGTTCCCCGATAGAGCGCCGGAAATGAAGCCTAGGTCTTGGTTAACGCCTGAAAGGCGCTTCGCCTTACGTGCGTACGGAGTCACACTAGCCGGGAAATAAAAAACACAACCATAAGTGAGTTTAGTACCTTCCTTAAAAGTAGCAAATCTAAGGAACACTTTCTTTTACGGTTAACTCTTTTTTACCCTATTTACGGCTAACGGTTAAAATTTTTCAATTTTTACGGCTATCGGCTAAATTTTTGGCCGTTTTACGCCTATCGGTTAACCCCATTGAGACCCTCTATTAAAAATCCTACAGAGCGTAGTTTTACGTGGAGTCAACCAGAACCATTAATTTTGTCGAGATTAGAATACTGGGTTATCTCGAACTCGGTATCAGATAATGTTTGTGATGTCGATATCAAACCTTCTATTAAAATAGATCACTCGGCGATCAAAATAAAATTTAAAGATGTTGGTGATGGTGTTAAGGACCCTGGAGTGAATTTGGAAATTAAACTGCTCTTTATTAGGAGATGAAGTGTATGTTGACGAAATAAATCAAATGATTCATTCTTGGATACACGAAGGTAAAATAGACCTGTCTGATCCGCTATTATCCATGACGAAATCCACTCAAGAATTGTGATGCTCCATTTTACGGACCGGTCATTATTTATCGCCTGGGGGGGGGTCGGAGGATTTTGGGCTAAACACGATGAAATTTAGCCGATCCCCCCTTTAAATGTTATTTTATTGAAGTGATCCCCCCTCATAACCATATATAACTTTCGTGATCCCCCCCCCCCCCCCCATGTCTTTGTACCCATATTCACCTTTCGACGTGTATATTTAGTGTTTTAAACGTTCATATACAGGTAGTATTTCTAACTATGATGTACTTACAGCATAATAAAGCCGTTATCGCGCAGTCTTTTTTTAAAAGTGTCTCTTGATCCGTGTCTTTTTCTAGTCTGGATCCAGACATCTGAATTCAGTTGACATACAAGCAATCTTGCTTAAAACTGCAAAGTGCTTGAAACTGCAATCAGTGCTTGAAACTGCAAAGTTACTTTTTTTAGAGTGCCAAATAGCAGTCCGGCAAGTCCCTATCAGCAGGTCATATTTAGCGACAATTTACAGAGGACCACACTCTAAAGTCATTTGCAGGCGATGAGTTGGCCTATTTAGAAGAAGCACATAGGCGAATCACTACACTGCACGAGGAACTTCAGTCCGCATCCAACAAGTTGACAACAGCGCATATTAACCTGTCAAAGAAGTTTCCTTTGTGCGCGAGAAAATCAACAATGTCAAGAAGAAAGAAGCAAAATAAGAGGAAGGTCCGAAAAACCAAGGACAAGCGACTCAAGCAGAGGGCACGTCATCTCTTAGGAAACTTGACCTCAATCGAGGTCGCGGGGCAAATTTTCGGTTCAATCGAAGAGAATGATAGAGTTACTCCTGTAGATAGCATCAATGCTAACTTTGCTAAGAAACTAACAAGGCGTTTGCATCTAGACCCTTTGCTATGGCTACTAGAAAAGGGTATTTTTAGCACGACCCTAGCAAAAAATCTAGAGCAAGTAGCGGCCATTTTAAGGGCACAAAGTCCAGGGTCAACCTGCCGAAGGGGACTAAATGTTGCTGTTGAATCGGATGACGAGGCTCAAGAGGCAAATGAAGTTGTTGAATGGGATGATGAGGCTCAAGATGAGGCAGATGAAGCAGCTGAATCGAATTTAGTATAGAGCTGACACAGGACGCCCATTCCTGGAGAGGCGATAAATGGTTTATGTTTAAACAAACACGCTTTTTACAATGTTTCAGTTATCAGAAGTTTATATAGTTCACAATTTAGAATTCACCTGTCATGTTTAAAGATGAATATTAGCTAAGTCATGAGCACGTTATAAAAGGAAAAATATAAAAGCGTTAAAACAAAGCTTTCTCGATATAAATTGAAATGCACACATTCGCCAGTGTGACAGACTTCCGTTTTTTAAATAAAGTTGTGTTAGAACAAATTGAGATTGCAAATGCTATCATCTCCCAGCAGAATGGGCACATTTATGTTGTATGCTTTCAAACAGGCATTGTTCAAGCAGATTTGAGTGGTCCCCCCTCTGAATCCTTCCAAAATTTTCAGTGATCCCCCCCTTTTGGGCTCTCAGTTACGACTGATCCCCCCCTCTGTTCTCCTAAAAATCAAGTGATCCCCCCAAAAATCCTCCGACCCCCCCCCCCCCCCCCCAGGTGATAAATAATGACCGGTCCCTTAGTATTACATATTTCTCAATCTTTTTCAACCCAGTCCTGCTATCCATGTACTGCGCTACATGGGCTAAAAAAGAGTTGCAGACTTCCTTGATCTGTAGTAGCATCATGACTAGTGGTCTGTTTTAATATATCAGCAAGTTTTACCTTCGTCTCCTTGAGGGCTTTAAATAAAAGTTGGAGAGAAAATTATTCTGGCGATTCCCGGTCCGTGCTCCTATGTACTGGCCGACTTGCCAGTGGTAGTAGAAAATTAGCAGCAAACAAAAGATGACAAACAGCCAAGTTGAAACGGTGATGATAACTATGTTGTCTGTAAAGGATGATTTATCGACCTCTGCAACGGAAGTGAAGTTCCCGGCTGTTAATCTCATTGCTTGCAGCTGATATTTCCCTGACTTCCTTCCTAGAAATTGAGTCAGTCATTTGACGATGATGTACAGTAGTTAGATTATTGTTCATGGAGTTAAGCAGCACACCTACAGAAAGAAACAAACACAATGCTCTTTGTTTAATAAGAGAGCGATCTATGGGATGTTGTTATTGATATGTTTATAGGAAGCTCACAGGCTATACGTTTCGTCTAGGTCATTTCCCCTCTCCGCCCCAATCTCTCCTCATTAATTTTCATTAGTAAGACTAACACCTTCCCTAACCCATGAGATTCGACAGAACGACAGGCACTGAAGATGGGCTGAAGGGGTGGTCACTGTCAGAGTTTGTTACGTCACACAACAGAGAGAGGTGCTAGACTGTACTAAAATATCTACCAATGAAAACGTTCGCGGTGTATCTACCGAGTTTTTGTCCCAGACGAAGACAGACAGAAAAGGTCAGTACCCCTTTTGCATACCTTCAGTTGACAAATTGTACCCCTTTCACATACCCAGTTTAGAATTTGCATCCCTTTAAACTGCTGTAAATACACTGTCTTTAAAATTTTAATAAATCACACAACCAGACGTTTTCACCATTTTTTTTTTCACAACCGTAAAATGCATCTGTAAGCCCCTCTTTACAGACCCAAATGACAGATTTCCCTAACCTTTTATATTCTTTAACTAGTGAAATCCCTTCCCTTTCAAATATATACCTGAGGCCTGAAAAAGGTACCTCTTTCGGGCGAAGTATACCCTATCCTAGAGTAAACTGCTTGAAAACCATACCCTTCACAGCGGCACATACCTATATAGCCCACATATGGCAGTACCCCCCCACCCCCCGAGCCTCCCTGTATAGGCCATTAAAGGAATTACCCCTTCCCCTCCGGGCCCAGGTATATCTATCATCAGTCATCCAAAATCAAACATAATTGCCGTCATTCTCCGCAGATGGTAATCTAAATGTACTTACAACCTGTGTTAAAAAGAACGATGGTTTTATTTTGAGGTCAGTTTAAAATGGGAAAGTCTAGAATCATAGCATTCTTCAAATTATAATGATTTTATGCATCAGTCAATTGAAACCCCGGCCCCCGACCCACGGGACATAGCGGGGAATTTAACATTTACCCAGTGTTAAAAGATGGCTTTTTTCCCCGGCCCCGGGACCAAGAGACCTGTTAAAAGCCCCGCATAGCGGGGCATCCACACACCGGAACCAAATGAAGAAGCAACTCAAATCGGCATCGTTTGTCAAGGACACGTTGCAAAGATTATACTTTACCTGTTTTCGCTTCCATCACTAAGGACTCCAGGTTCCACTATTAATATTGTTTTCTTCTGTAATCGTCAATTGCTGCGAAAATTGCCCTTTTTTAATTAATAGACGCAATTCAATGTACAAGTCGACATTGTGTTGGGCGTTAACGAAAACTAGCCGGTAAGAATTATATTTGGTATTAAATAAATGCATGGGTGTATTTTTAAAATAAACATAGTTGGTTCAGCGTATAACATATAAGTCATACCTCAGTGACTCTGGTGCAAGTCTCGCCTTGTACTTGTTCTGCGTATCCATTCTTCTTGACACCAAAACGTTGTTAACGATCGCACGTGCTGTTATATAATAGAAGAATTAAATCGGAAAATTCGTGAAAATGGAATAAATTCAAGACTGTCATGTATCTACTCTTTCAAAACATTTCCCGGCTGCCTGATCACTGCCACAAACACAGCGTATTTCGCTTTCTTTCCGGATTTCTCGCATTTATTTAGTGATTCAGACCTTTCTTTCTGGGATCCTTGAGTCCCTCTCACATTCTTCCCAGCTGTGACGCTTGTTGTTTACCATATCCCGATAAAAATACGAGAAAAAAACAATTTTTTGACTCAACACTCGGTAAACGCGCATACAACGCCTTTGAGTGAGAAGAAAAGTTTGTCTTAGTCATGTGGTGGGTCTTATCAGACGTAGACTATTTTTAGAATCTGTGTGCAGCACTACTATCCAAAGTCTCTCCAACAGAGTGGTTGGGGAGACTATGAATTAACCTTTTAAAATTAAGGTGGTGGGTGGCTGGGTTATTTTGTTTGGGAAGAATTTGTTTTCCTGGCCCAATCTACTGTGATCGAACATGATTGCTATTTTTAGGTGTGCATATAATGCACCTCCACCTGACCTTTTTGTATCTTACTTGAACCTCCAGAGGTGATGTTGTGTATCCGCTGCTCTCTTGTCCTCTATAATTTGAGAGACAATGTTAAAGTGCGATTCAATTTTGATGTTACAAATATCAAAAGTCATAGTCACATGGAAAAGCAATTAAAAGAAGATTCAGTATCAATATCATATCAAAAACGGCTATAATTTAAGTGAGTCTCTTGATATTGAAATAACTTCTGGGAATTTCATTGTTGCGTTGTAATCACTGAATCCGTTAACGCTGAATATATATTTTTTGGCCTAAAATTTCATTTGATGAGTTGATTACAAACTATAAAGAGTCGTAGGGGGTACTGGCATGAAATAATTGTTTTTACTATAGAGATAGATGTTACATCAAATGCCGAAAATGGTAAATTCCACAATATGCTAATTGCACAACATTTTAGAAGGAGCAACCCAGAATGTGAGATGCACAGTTTAACTCACTGAAAGTAAAACAATATAACGTGATTTGAGGCCTTGTTGATAGACAAGGGCACGCAGCAATTGTTTCCTCCTAAATGCATTGAAAAGTCTTTATAGACTATCCACGGTACTTTTAGATCTCTAGAAATGCATTCTAAGCGACACTATAAAATTTGCATCTGTTCAGTCATGCTTGGGAAACTTGAGGCTTTTCGAGATCATGAGGGCTTCAGTGTTTTTCTTCCCGAAAATCTTAGTTGCAATTGCACGTTTTACGAAAGTGAGAATTTTTCTTATTCCTCTCTCCATCAAAATTAGCCTAACATAACGAGTAAAAAATGAAGAATCAAAAATTGTACCAGAATGGAACGTTCATCTAGCAATTATTAGCCGTATTCAAGCGCTAGAACATTCTAGACAATATTTGCTTCTCCGAACAGACATTTTACAGAAAACAGTCGTTGGGTACCCCTAATAGAGGCAACGATGAAAGTTGGCGACGTCTATTTACCAAGTCCAATATTTTCTCAATAGTTGAGGGACATAAACACCTTAGGCCAGGCCCCAGTTGTTGAAAAGCTGGATAGCGCTATACGGCGGATAAATTTCTATCCAGCGGACAAGTATTAGCGAAACTAATTGTAATTAATCCACTGAATAGAGATTTATCTGGTGGATAGCGCTATCCACCTTTTGAAAAACTGGCACCAGGTTTTTTTAATGTGGTGCATTTCCATATGTGACGAAAATTGACAATGTGGAATGCAAAGTCATCCATCTTATCATCAAAGTATTGTAAGTCTCCCAAAAAATTGCAAAAAAATTTACAATAAGTTTGTAAAAAAATTTACAATATTGTAAATATTGGAGCATATACCTTTTTTTTCACTGGCGTGAAGAAGGTATAATCTCTCACTGGCCCTTGCCCTCGATGGGTATCTTATCTTGTTTTCCATGGTGTACGAAGGTATGTTAAAATTGTCCGGGACTTCTCGTCCATCCTGGAAAACGAGAACTTGATCGTGTAACTTAAAGTGGGCCGAAGCCTCAGCAACAATATTCTTTTTCGTCTGTCCAGTTACCATGTAGGTCCCACTTCCTGATTTAAGTCTATACCTCCGGCCATTCTTGTCCCAGTGAAGGACCGATACTGGAAATCCTTTGCTCTTAATGAAAAAAGAAACATAGCATCAATATCCTCATCTTCTTGAATCACCTGGTGTTCCGAATTAAGTGAGGTAATACTTAGAAAGTGCTTAGAAATGAATTTTGATCCTGCTCGGAAAGGAGGCTGTTGGAAGTGGGCACTTTACCCAAATGTTTCTCCGGATATTGCTTTAAGTATCACACAATTGATGGGAGCATTTTTTTCTTAACCATACTTAAGATGCTTTACATGTTGACATATTTGACCAAAGAAATTTGACCAAGAAAGGAAAATGGTTTTAATAGGTAAAACATTCACTTCATATGTTGAATGAAAAGGAAGACCTGTTTCAAGAAATAAGATCAAGTTTTATGATATGCGGCCTCTCGCTTTATGATCACTATTGAATTCCTGTTTTCATTGATTTTATTTCACTTTAACGATTTGTTTAACTTGCACCAGATGTAACAGGGAAAGACAGAGGAAAGTGAATATATAGCTTGAGGATCGACTCAGCTGAGCGTTTCGCGTTTTCATTTATGTACCGCAATACGCAATTTCGCACAAAAACCCAATCTACATTTAGGATGAAAGAGGTAGATTCATCACTCTTGGTAAGGTTACACCGAAGCATTAAAGTTACACTGAAGCATTCAAAGTAACTCATGCACGTTTAACGTGCCTATGTTTTCAATTGGCTGTCAATCGTGATTAACCGTTGAAAACCGCTGCAAACCATCTTAAATCACACAAAAACCTTTTGTAAACCGTCAGTGAAACGTCGACCGTGTCATTTTAACAAAGTTCGAGTGCGCTACACACAGTTTAAAAGTTTTAATTAGTGAAGTTTTAACCTTTCATCGTTGTTGGTATTTCAGCGAGGTATAAAAAGTCCACAGTCTAGTGACTCCTGAGAAATAATATTAATGGTCCTTTTTACCCTGTTACAGAACTCTTTATATGATTTGCGAGTAATGCCACGTTCAAGAGCGCCTTTTTCTAACGTCCCAGACACGATGTGCAAAAATGTTCTCTTAGGGTATAGTAAGTATGGACGTCCTCGGAGACACTTGTGACTGCGGGTCACAGACCAGTATTTTCAACCGATAAATGTGTGAAAGATGACTCTCTAATTAACAGTGACCACTATTTCGTGACTTAGACACCTTCGAGACAATCTTGGGCAAAATAAATGGAAAACCAAGGATGGGAAAATGGCGCGTTTTTGCCCTTCGCGCGCCTTCATCCTTGATTTGGGGGGATGAGGGTTTGCTGTTCCATTTTATTTTGTCCAAGATTGTAGTTCAGCTAAGTTTTGCTACCCTATACTAGAGTAAACTCCCCAAATCCCCCCTATCCTAGAGTAGCTGTTTCCCTAGTCTAGATAAAATCTTCAACCAACTGATCAGTTTCCTGAAAAATGTTCTGATTTATATACCCTATCCTAGAGTAAACTGCTTGAAAACCATACCCTTCACAGCGGCACATACCTAATTATACAGCCCATATATGGCAGTAACCCCCCCCCCCCAGGCTAAAATGCCACCATGAGACTTTTTGTGAATTCTTTTTACTTATAATAAGCCCCTATTAGGAATGAAAGCATTAATGTCATTAACAACTAACTACAACAAGGCTAAGATCCCTGTTTGGAGGATGGAGGTAGCTAAAACCCAGTGGGGCAGTCAAAGCTTTTCACTATAAATTACTATTATCAGCACAAAACACAAAGACAGGTTAAAATTTTTTTTAACCTACAATAATTGGTGACAAAATTAGTTGAGACACTTAGCTGAGGCACTAAAGGGGCTTCTGATGTTTTACTGACCACCCTCCCCCCCAAAAAAAACCTAAGTGGACAATAAAAGTATTGGTGATTATTTCTTTACTGCCCCATCTCAGATTGGGCAGTAAAGAAATAATGACCAATACTTTTATTGTCCACTTAAGTTTTTATTGGTTCTTTTCAACTGACCCATTTGCAGAATTCTCCGAAGAGAAAGTTTTCTTTAAAGCCATGTTTAAAACAAACTTTCGATGAACAGTTAAAATTCTGCTCTGGCACATCTTCACATTTTGTTATTATTTACTGTTTTATTATAAAACTAACTTAATATATGCTCAAAATAATAAAAATTTAGCAAGCCCCCAGCCTCGAACAAGCACTCACTCTTAAGGCCCAAAAGTTTAATACCCGGCAGGAATCTAATCAAATGAATACAGCAGCCATGTTAACACTGAACCTCTTGTTTCTTCTTGTATTCCTCTGCTTGTTTTGCTGCTAGGTCACCTCTTCTAAAGTACTTCTTATTCTAAAAATAAATACAGAAAAAACGCTGTTTAGACTGTACTTGGTACAAGTAAGTTAAACCAAGGAGCAGCATGTAAGTAACAGCTGTTCTCATATTAATACAATATTTTTAACCTTGTTTGATTCTGAGCTGTAGTATTATTATTAATAGGGGACAAAGGGAATCCTGATTTAACCTGAAAATGGATTTTACCTAAGTATGTTGTAGTTTTTCACAAATATTAAAATTGGTTTAAATTTTATTTTCCTTTGTTTCAAACTCATTATCATACCATACCCAACAACAAAGGGAAATAAAATTTAAACCAAGGCTAAAATTAAACCACAACATCTACAACAGATACTGCTTACAATATCTATATTTTATACAATAACTAAGATAGTACCTGCACTCTGATTGGCCGAGAGGCATGTTTGCATGAGAGTATGTAAACAAGGTTGTGACAACAAAATGTTTTGCTTTTCGTGCACTAATAACACAAGCACCAATTTGAAATAATTTTTGAGTTGACAACTCTACAAGTTTACTTTATTTACCCATTGCCTCGTCCGCTGAAAATTGGAAAATCTTTCCAAATATGCTGTGTCAATAATTTTCACTTTTAAAAGTTGACATTTCAAGTGCAAAAAATCCATATTTTGGAAAGGGTCTTTTTTGAAAAACAAGAACTGATTACACATGCAAGGCTTCATGTACAAGACTTCGTGAATGGTAAGAATTTCTTTTTTAATCAGTGTGATAACAAAGAGTTTTGTTTCTTTTTCTCAGGGAAGTTAATTTATAAAAGCAATAGAAAACTTTTTCCTGTATTTGCATAGCCTGATATAAACACTCGAGGGGTTGGGAGAATTCTCAACGGTTATACAAACCCTTAACTTCGTCTCGGGTTTGCATAACTGTCTCGAATTCTCCCAGCCCTCTCGTGTTTACATCAGGCTATGCAAAAACGGAAAAAGTTTTCTATTGCAGACTTTTACTACAAGAGTCTGAAGTGTGACGTTTAATAATTTTGTCTGTATTATATAGTTGCATTTGTAACTCATTTCTCTTTGTTCAGTCCCACTAGTCTCTGACTTGGTGTTCTAGGTTAAACAAAGGAGCACTACTGATGAAGGTACCTTAAATAACTCAACGTCATGCTACATTTTATCTCCATAAGCCTTACCTTATGGATGGTCGACACACGAATTTCAACAAAGCAATTTCATTCATTATGCAAGTAGCATTCGTCTTAATATATTTTCAGTTTGACACTCGAATTATTTTAAACAGTTAAGAGTGTCAAATTATTTATGTTCAGCTTACAAACTGAAAACATAAGCTTAATTACGATTACATTGTAAGGTTAAATGCAAATGTTCATGCACCCCGAGTCACAGTCAAAATCGATTGATGCTCACTTTGAACTACGACACCTTTCACTATCAAAATAACTGTTGGTCACAAACTTAATATACTCACCGATGTGACTTCATTTTGTTCGATCTGTTTACTTTTTCTGTTGAATTCTGCGAGAAGAAAATCCATCGACAACACGATACCTTAGGGAAAGTTCATTTAATATGACAAGGGGGGGATGAAGATATTGAGGGGGGGCTCCGAAAATTTTTAGACACCCGAAGGGGGGGCTCTGAAAAAATTGTTGCGCTAGGAGGGGGGGACCCGAAAATTTGTATACTTCAAAACCAACACATGACATCATCATACAGATCGGATGGTTTTCAACTCAACAATTTAATGACCTGTGCAACTCAGCTATATCACGTGGTTTACAGATATAACAAATGTAGTCTCAGTAATTATTACACTCTTGTTCATCCCAAAAATGCTTTAGAAAATTGTATCACAACTGTATCTCAAGTTTGTCATAGTATAAACCACTGAAGACAATAACGGTAAATATAGTTAATACAGTCTAGCGATCTTTTTTCAGGGGAGCAAAGGAATTGAAGGAGGAGGGGGGGGGGGGGTCTGAAATTTTTTCGACTACCAAGGAGGGGGCTCCTAAAAAATTGAACCGCTAGCGAGGGGGGCTGCTAAAATTTCAAGCTTCGAGTTTCAATATCTTCATCCCCCCCCCCCCCCCCCGACCTTGTCATATTAAATGAACTTTCCCTTACTTCAAAATACATTCGGAAAACTGTCGTGTAATTCGCAGGGAATGTCCTCTCACTGAATCTAACCCAGTTCCCGCGCGGTTCAAATTCAGTGGAATCTCTTATTCATGGGGAGCGAAGGGAGCCGCGACCAGCCGCGACTCGAGGGGCGCGGGCGGAGGAAAGCTCTCCCCAGAGCGGATGTCCGCCATGGCTCTCCCTTTCTTTCCCAACCCCTCACACTCGCGACTCCTTTGGCGTGCTAGAGGTTTATAGGCTGGCATTTGTTAATCATTAACCAACAAATGAAATATACTTTAAATTCTGCCTCGAAATCTGCTGTACCAGGAGCCATATACCGGGTAGGAGACCGCAGGCGCGGCGTCCACGCGTGCTTCATCAGTGCATAATTTGGTTGTTCCACGCGGTTCCTTCGAAATACCTTATTATAGGAAATTAACGCTCCATGAAATTAAGGTATGGGAATAACGCGAATTTAATGGCAAACGACTTAAGAATAAAGAAAATTAACGCGAAAGAGGAGGTAGAATTTCATAATAAAGGAAATTAACACGATTAACTTGGCCGAAATCAAAGAAGAAGATATTGACATCTCTTCTGACAGCGACAACGATGAAGATGAACTCCAAATATTGTAAACCTTCGCCTTAGCTTTTGTGAAAGATGAAAAATAAAGGGTAAACGGAAAGAAAGAAAGCTTGTAGTTAATGTTTTTTAGGTGTCAAGAATGTTTGGACAGGTTCCAAAATTGGGGTTAAAATACTGGAAGTTAAGAGCTAGCAAAATAACGCTGCACTTAATTAACGTCGCGGAAATTAACGCTCAATAAAATTAACGCGACTTAAATTAACGCCAATTTTAACGATTCGCGTTAATTTCATGGAGCGTTAATTTCCTATAATAAGGTAGCCAAATGTGCTATTTTTAGAACAAACGGCGCCACCCTCAATTCACAAAGTCACAAACTCGCGCGGGAACCCCCAAATTTGTGCGGCTCTCGTGTGATCGTCTGGCAACTTTACTTGAGTGCTCTCTTAACTTTCCAAGTGCTTTATATCTCGATATACAATGCATGCACAGTGGAAGAAGAAACCAATAAACACTACTAGAAATACGTTTATCGCAAAAACCTCGCGAAAGAAAAACAACCAAATGGGAAAATATGATTAAAAAAAAAAACACAAAAACAAGACAAAAAAAATTAATACAAAGAAAAAAAAACAGCTGAGCCGAGAGTAGAACCTGGACCATCTGCATTGAAGATCAGCTTCTGGATCACTGCCCCAGGTTGCCAAGGATCACGTTGTGTTGTGAAATCTGTCATAATACTTAGTGACTAGTAAATCCATTTTGTGGTCAGTCACGTTTTGAGTGTTTAGGTGTTCCCTGGACTGAGGTAAAACCCGGGTTTTGTGGACCCAGAAATAGTGGGTTAGTTCCCCTGAATAGAGCTGTCCCTTCAATAGAGGAAACAAATTCGAAAATGGGCCAGGGTAGGGTCGTATATTTTAGCCCCTTGGTAGGAAGGTACTGAAGAGAATTACAAAGAGTTATTTGGTCTTTTTCACGAAAGTTGGAGTTCCAAATAAAATGCTCTTAATTAACCACTTTCAGTGGTTTAGAATCTTAGTAGGCATACAAGAGCATACAGCCGTTCCAGTTTCGTCAGGCAACACCTCGGGTTAGCTAAAGAAAAGAACCGTTGATGGCTGCGTGGAGGACTAGACCGGGAAAAATAATCTGAAATTTCTTAGGGATTGAAGAAGATCTACTGGTTGAGAATTTATAACACAGAATATGTATGCATTTATTTTGAGAATTTCATGTTAATAAATATATCTAAATTTTAATTTACCAGTAATCGGCTCCTGAATTTACTGAACAAATAAGAGCAACAGCTTGAGCTCATCACTCCCTAGTATGATAACTTGGGATCAGATATGAACGCATAAAAATAGATGGAGAAATAACAAATTAACGTTGGAATGAGTTTAAGATCGTATAACGATGTAAAAGTACTAGAATACAAGCAGTCCCAAATTTTTCTCAGCGTCAGTCGGGAGCTGATGGGAAGGGTCGGAGATCACCGGGTGCGATTTTCACTGGCTTTCGCGCTCGTGAACATCACTCAAAATATTGTTCGTGAGAAAAATACGGGGCCATTTGTTGCCTAGAAAAATAACAGTTATCTAGTTGTGTAAATTCAGTAAATTGCGAGCGTCACTGAGTTTTCGATCTCGGTAAAAAAAAGGCCCAGGGGGAAATGTTACGTCAGAGCAGAGCCTTGTGCTTCCCTTCCGTACAGTTCGACTATACTAACGTGACAAGGGATCCATTTCAAACATACTCTTGTCAAAAATTACGGTCTTTCTCGTTGACGAAATCCACTCAAGAATTGTGATGCTCCATAATTACTAAGTATTAAATATTTCTCAATCTTTCTCAACTCAATCCTGTTATCCATGTACTGCGCTACATTAGCTAACAGAGAGTTGCAGACTCTCTTGATCGGTAGTAGCATCGTGATCGGTGGTCTGTTTTAATATATCAGCAAGTTTTACCTTCGTCTCCTTGAGGGCTTTAAATAAAAGTTGGAGAGAAAATTATTCTGGCGATTCCCGGTCCGTGCTCCTATGTACTGGCAGACTTGCCAGTGGTAGTAGAAAATTAGCAGCAAACAAAAGATGACAAACAGCCAAGTCGAAACGGTGATGATGACTATGTTGTCTGTAAAGGATGATTTATCGACCTCTGGAACGGAAGTGAAGTTCCCGGCTGTTAATCTCATTGCTTGCAGCTGATATTTCCCTGACTTCCCTACTAGAAATTGAGTAAGTCATTTGACGATGATGTACAGTAGTTTGATTATTGGTCATGGAGTTAAGCAGCACACCTACAAAAAAAAACAAAAAATGCTCTTTGTTTAATAAGAGAGCGATCTATGGGATGTTGTTATTGATATGTTTACAGGAAACCATTTAGCTAAGCTCACAGGCTATACGTTTCGTCATAGGTCATTTCCCCTCTCCGCCCCAATCTCTCCTCATTAATTTTCATTAGTACGACTAACCCATTCCCTAACCCATGAGATTCGACAGAACGACAGGCATTGAAGATGGGGAGAAGGGGTGGTCACTGTCAGAGTTTGTTACGTCACACAACAGCGAGAGGTGCTAGACTGTACTAAAATATCTACCAATGAAAACGTTCGCGGTGTATCTACCGAGTTTTTGTCCCAGACGAGGTGGTTCATTCCAACCTCTTTCCCTTTTTCTCAATGAAAAGCCATGGGGATGAGGTTATGCTCATTTAAGTGACTTTTTAACCCCAGAAGCGCTAGAGACCGATCAGAATGGCCCAGTCGTACGTACATTCCTAAATGCGCATCCAGAGGGGTGAAGGGGGGGTACTCAACAAGGTTTTACACCGGGAGGCTTCGCAACGCGGACTAAGCCCTTGCCCTTTATATACCTTTTTTGACAGAAAAGGTCAGTACCCCTTTTGTATACCTTCAGTTGACAAATTGTAGCCCTTTCACATACCTAGTTTAGAACTTTGCATCCCTTTAAACTGCTGTAAATACACTATCTTTAAAATATTAATAAATCCCACAACCAGACGTTTTCACCATTTTTTTTTCACAACCGTAAAATGCATCTGTAAGCCCCTCTTTACAGACCCAAACGACAGATTTCCCTAACCTTTTATATTCTTTAACTAGTGAAATCCCTTCTCTTTCAAATATATACCTGAGGCCTGAAAAAGGTACCTCTTTCGGGCGAAGTATACCCTATCCTAGAGTAAACTGCTTGAAAACCATACCCTTCACAGCGGCACATACCTATATAGCCCACATATGGCAGTACCGCCCCCTCCCCCCCCCCCCTCGGGAGCCTCTCCGTATAGGCCATTAAAGGAATTACCCCCTTCCCTCCGGGCCCAGGTATCTAACATCAGTCATCCAACATCAAACATAATTGTCAGTGTCATTCTCCGCAGATGGTAATCTAAATGTACGTACAACCTGTGTTAAAAAGAACGATGGTTTTATTTTGAGGTCAGTTTAAAATGGGCAAGTCTAGACTCATAGCATTCTTCAAATTATAATGATTTTAGTGTGTAACGTGTTTGTCTTACAAGAGCCCTGTTAGGGTGAAATTCGACAAGCGACATTGGCCTGAAAGAGGGATGAAATGGCGACAAACAAAACAAAGATGAGTTGAAATTGCGACAGCGATAAGATAAACACCCAAGGGGCATAGCTTTCCTCTCAAAGCGTGAAACGACGGGTTTTGAAATTCAGGCTGCCTAGGAACATACGTACTACCCCCCGCTAAGAGAGCTTCTTATAAGGTCGCTTGTCCTTGTCGCTTGTTAGAAAGCACTCATACACCTGGCGATTCTTGCGACTAAAGTATAATTGTACTTTGCAGAAGTCAAAGCCAATGAAATGGGTACTTACTGCATGCTTAATTAGGGAATACAACAGAATTTCCTTATGCGTTGAATGTTGTTGACCTTCGTTGAATAATGACCAAGTCAGAGATTCCATATGTGATATACAATACAGCTGACCGATTTCATTTGCATTTGTATGGTCATTTGATAGCATATCGAACTAATTATTAATAGCACACGTGCCTATAGGCAAGTCTGGTAAAAGAAAAACCAAACCTTTCCTCATTGATTTCCGTTAGAAAACAGATGTTATACGAAATCTCTAATGCATCACGTGCAACCTCGGCTTTGAGACGTGTTCAAATGCATATAGATCTCTGTTTCAGGGGAAGATGAGTTAAAACAGTTAATATTGCACTGTTCATTGGACTGGATAACAATTCACCTTTTGGGCTCTGAAGGAAAATGGCCCGGAGAATTAAAAGACTTACAGACATGTGATAGGACCTTGAAACTATGCCCTCTCGTGGTCCAACCGAAGGATCACTTGAGATAATCCTTGTAGGGATTCCTGAAATGTACTATGATACTTTAAAAGCAGGTTTATTCAGTCAGAATATTCACGTGCTTAAAGGGAGAGGTCACGCTTTTTGTAAGTCTGGATATCCCATTTGATGATATTTTCGTCTGTGAATCATCTAATGATAGGCGTCTATTTCAGAATTTTTAGGAGCCCATAACCCTGGCAATTTGCTCTGAGTCTTAAGTTGTCCCATGTATAAAGGTATAAATCCTAGAGAGTCTCGGATTCTGGATTCCACGCTGGAAATTCCGGATTCCAGGTACTGGATTTACTTGGATTCCGGATTCCAATCGTTTTTGGGATTCTGGATTCCTGGAGCTGTATCCCGGATTCCACGTTCATTTTCCAGTTTCCAGAATCAGGATCACCAAACATGGGGCATAGCAAAATTAATGGAAATAAGCCGAGTCGTGAGCTACTTGTGACATCATGTATAAGAAGATAGACCAAACCAAGAGATAATGATCTAGCTTATTCTCTCTTGACCTAGCCTGTTCCAG
Organism: Porites lutea; assembly: GCF_958299795.1. Classification (NCBI taxonomy): domain Eukaryota; kingdom Metazoa; phylum Cnidaria; class Anthozoa; order Scleractinia; family Poritidae; genus Porites; species Porites lutea. Next base: position 14,160,871 of record NC_133213.1, on the reverse strand, counting down.
GCTCTCAGATAGTGGGGAAGAAGCGAAAGAAAAAGGAACGCGAAAAGTTGGCGGGGCGAGAAAAAGGAAAAAGGGAAGGGAGAGAGAGCGTCCGCCGCCCCTGCTCTCCCCAGTTTCCTCAGGTTTTATTTTCTTGTTTGCGCTTTCTCAATTCAGCGGACCCGACTATCTCGGAGCCTGGAACAGGCTGCTCTCGACCAAACTGATCACTTTGCATGGGTTTCTTTAAAAACAGGAACAGGCTCGGAACTCTCCCGGAACACCCCCGGAACACCCCCGGAACACCCTCAGGATACCCCGGAATACGCTGAAACACCTCCCGACGGGCCGAACCCTCCCAGAACACTCTTAATTACAAAAATTAAGCAAAAAATACAAAACAAAAAAACTCGCCTAAAATATCATCAATGAATCAATATATATGTTTTATCTGTAACTAGAAAACAGAGAATGGGCCAGATTGACAATTCACGCTACTTATTGACTTTTAAGATTTTAGGAAAGTAGTCCGTTGCCTCATTGCCAGAAATAGTGGACATTTCGCGCCCGTGATTAATTGTCAGCGGAATCTCATTTCCAAAATGGCGGACAAAAACGATCGTAGCAGGAGGGAGTCATAAACTAAGGCCTGGGCACTAGAGCAGATATTGGCGAATGAAAATCCGATGTGTCTGGCCATCGTGACGTCACGTTCAAGCCCGCCCGGGAAGGTTTGAAAGAAGGTAAACAAAATGCTTGTCGTGAAAAGTTCACGGTCCAATTTCTCAGTAACAGTAGAGCAAATCATTTCAACCACTAAAGCGAAGCTATAGATGTTATCATTTAAAGTATCAATAACGGAATTTTAACCTGAAAACAAAAAACACACTGGCCACAAGACTCAAAAGTGTTGACAAATGCTCCTACCGATCGATAAAAATCATCACCAAGATCATCTTTAATGGCCTGTAACTCAGAAACGCCACAATACTGCGCTTGGGGACAAAAACATAAGTTACATAGGTCAAAACTCTTTCTCATTTTTGAAAAATTAAATCTCATAACAATTTCATAAAAATGATCAGTGGCTTTAAACACTACTTTCCGCAGGTACCTTGCGAGTCAGCCGCGAAGGGCAAGAGAAATAAGCCAGTTAATCCAACAATAAAGCTCTCGAATTGAAACGAGTAATACGATTAATTCGAGGGTATCTTTTTATGTCAATGTTTGGACTTGAGAGGGGCTTGAATACAGTTTAAGTCTACAAATTGCCTAAGAAATATGTTACACCCATACTACGTTTATAGCCAGTTGGGCTGACGCAAGATTCTACAGGAGCCTTCCACTGAAAACAATACCTTCAAGAAAAAATCAGAATCAAAACAATGGCGTTTATAAATAGGTGGAAAATATCTCAGAATTGGGAACAGAACGCTAAAGCTAGTGACTCGGCGATTTGAACATTTTCACTTCGAACCTGGACAGCGACATTGAAGCTTATTTGAAAACGGCTTACGACCTGAAGAGACAGTTCTTGAAGGTACCAAATCGCTTATCAATGAGAGGACAAATATTCTGTCAAGGTTCAGCTATACCGTTCAATCTTCCCCCCCAAAAAATGGTAATAAGGACGCCTTTAAAACTGGTCAATAAACGCTCGAAATCTGGAGTAACTGTTTCCATGGGGGTCCGCATATTCCAACTATCAGTGCAGATTCAAGCATTTCACCTAAACTACACTGTACATGCTTGGATTGCCGAAGCTATTCGGGTGTAAGTTTTTCGTTGGTAAATAATAATTGCTCCATTTGCTCCTCAGAGGTAAGTACATAAGGAAACTATTTCCCAAGTCTGTTGTTATGTGGGAGTATATCTACCTCACTTGAAATTATGCTTCTAGAGCTGATACCCAAGTATCCCAGCAACAAAATACTTATAGTGTAAATCTTTTATTAACACTTTTTCTTTACTTTCCATGGAACTATGCAAGATAATCTTACTAAATAAAAGAAAAGGTCAGGAAAAATGTCTAGACAGGTCATATTACTTAAGACAGTACAAGAAGCACTAGAGCTGGACAAAAATAATCAAATTAAACAAAACATTTTGGGTTGTAGTTTCACGTCACTAAAAAATACAACTGGAAATCTGTCTGCATTCTCAGGCTAAAGCTTTCAGTGATGAATTGACTTGAAGGCTATGGCGGTTAAAACACATTATTCATTATTTTTCTTCTAAAATCCTGTCTGTGAGCAGTTTCACCAAAATAATTTCTAGGTATAAATCCTCATCACATTGTCAATAACAAAAAAAAGAACAAGTAGATGATCAAATGTTATGTTCTGGAGTGACCATAAATGTTTTGATCGAACGATGATGTAGAGGCCAAGAGAATAAGTAATAATGAGAGGCCTGCCAGTCTAGTCTCCAATTCTGTTTACATGTAACAGATGTAAGCTTGGAAATGTCATTGGTCTAAGTAGTGTTAATCCTGTAGAAAAAACAGAAAATGATTAGCATTACCAATACACCTTTCTAGTTCATACCACCATAGATACTACTGTAAACCTGTTTAAGATTTATATACTGTTTTGTATAGTTAGATAGACTGATTAGTTACTCTTAGTGACAAAGTAAGCGAGTAAAGGTTGCAGTGTTTAAATGCATCAGTCAATTGAAACCCTTCTCCCCCTCCCCCCCTCCCCCCAAACCTCTGGCGCATAGTGGGGATTTAATGCAGCCAATGTCAGGATTTAACACATATTTAACAACGTACTGGCCCTGTGTGCAGTGGAATTAACAAAATTCCTGCTTGAGCCAGCTCATGGGAAGGGATTTAACAGTGCATAATTTATGCATTTTTGGAAGCAGGGACAGAGAGAGGGGGATTTAATATGAGTGACTTAGAAGCCCTTGTTTCCTCCAGGGGAGAGGGGGGTTGTGCCATATATGGGCTATATAGGTAAGTTCAACTCTGAAGGGTATGGTTTTCAAGCACTTTACTCTAGGATAGGGTATAAGGAGAGTTTGTATAATTCCAGGAAACTGATCAATTGGTTGAAGATTTTAGTCTAGACTAGGCAATCAGGAATTGTCACTCAAAATTAGAATCAAAAGCAAGGAGTTGCCGTTACTCTACAAAAGAAAACCCAGAATGAAGTTAATCGTCAGGACTAGCGGAGAAACCAAGTGCCCACTCCTAAAATGTAAAAGCACACTGCAAAATGAAAGTAAACCGACAGATAACCTGAGATCAGGCGTTATTTTTTTTTTTGCTTCTTTGTTTCTTTGGCTCGAGAGGGAAAAAAAATAACACCTGATGCGTTCATTTAACAAGCTGTTAACCGCCCCCTAATTTACACAATGTAACGTCTTCTTGACCTGTCATGTTATTAGCCAATAAGCGTTTACCATACGGGAATCATATTTTAATGTCTCTTTTGAAATAAATTTTAGGGAAAAGAACATTTTTAAGTACCTCCATGTTCAGATGGTGCTTCCTAAAAAAAATTTTGTGATGTGTTGTTTTTGTGATGAAATACTGCTAGCTGGAGCTGCCGTACCTTTATTTAACAGCTACAAATAATAAAGAATTTACAGGTTAAAGCTCGTTGACTTCGAAAGCAGTGAAAAAAAAAATTAGGCTGACGCACCATATTTTACGAACTGAAAGGTGTTGTGAAAGCGAAGATCGCTCAGAATAATTCACAGGTTTCTGAAGGAGGAATTACAGTCAATCAAGGTCAAGATTCCATTCACGAATTGATTATTTGAAAAGTGAACCCGTTTGTCGTTTCTGTAACTTGTAGCCAGTATCAAATTGCATTCAAATGATCAGTGAATTTTTGACTGCAACTTTTTAGTATACGATGAGATAGAAAATATGAAATTTCTATTTACGCATTCTTCAAATTCCAGAAAACTGAGCCGGCAGAAATTTTATAACAAACTCGCGTGTGAATTCACTGCTCATTACGCAAGCAAAAATGCAGACTGAAATCAACCACAACTAACAGATGGCGGCATTTTGGCCAATTGGAGCAGCGCAAATCATCCGCATTGTTTCCTATCCAATCAGAAAAAAGTCCAGATTCTGGCTTTTTTACATGTGATCCGACAAAGAAATGTATCATGCCATCTTCCCGTGAGAGACATAAAGGGAGAATAGGGAGAGGGCATGATCTCAGGCTAACCGACAGTTGGAAGCACTGTTAGCAATTACAAAGTTCAGCTAGTGGATGACATTTCTCATGAATTTGATGGAATGCCTTTGAGAGTTTCTTTTAACAGGTCCATTGGTTTGAAAACAAAATTAATAAATACAGAGTACTAGACGGAAGGGAGCGGTTTAAATCAAACCTAGAACTACAACTACTAATTCCCCGCCATAACGTGCTTCTAACAAACTACTTGGCCCGGGAAGGGAAAAAATTAGTGGTGTTAATGTTAAATTCCCCGCTAAGTCTCAGGGATCAGGAGGCCGGGGTTTCAATTGACTGATGCATTATACTACCAGATGTTGAGAGGGTATTGAAAGTGAAATACAGTGTACATACGTGTACACATGCAGGCTTGATAGTGCGGTTTAAAATTATCCTGTTGGTCTCTTGTTTCAAGAGTGTTACCCCCCACCGCCGGGGCTTTCCCAATATATAATTTAACTTTCAGAAGGTGTACAAACATTTACGAGGGCTAAACAGTACAAATATTTAGATTAAATATGGTACGTAGTGCCTCAAAAAGAGTGAACTTCTTCACGATCGGGCTTTTACGAGGTCATAATAAGCTTAACAACTCAGTATACTTCTATACGTCTTACTGAAGAACCGAAATAACTACAAAACAGCTCATTTATAACAAATTTCCGTAACCAACCTCACTTCAACAAGATTGCAAAATTATAACGGAGGAAACTGACTCGAATAAATACACTGATCATTTTTGTGGTTCATTCCCTGACATTTATTATATGCTATATGGATTCTGTGAGATACAAACTACTTTGGAGCGAAGCTACAAGTTTTCTCATGCTTTTTATCCAGGGAAAAACGGGTTTTTGTCGAGCGAAAGGTCGCACCGCACTCACATAATTTTCCTAACTTGGAGACTCACCTAAACCCTTCAGAAACCTTTTTTGCAGAATTTTCACGTAGTAATCAAAATGCACTTACCTCCTCCGTTGGAATATAAGGTAATAGTATCCTCGATCAAAAGAGAAACCACATTGCTGCTTCATGACACGGGAAAAAATAAGCTCAAAGTGTTCACATGAAAAACAATAACACCGCCATTTTCGAAAATTCTGCTCGTCGCACGCTTCACTTTGCTGTGACGTCACGATGGCCAGGCACATCGGACAGCCGCGCTCACGAGTTTATGACTCCCTCCTGGATCGTAGTCAGGGAAAGCGTATCCCCTGCGATTTTTTTAAATAATTTGAGCTCTGTGGATCTGTTTTACGAAGAAAAAAGCTGGAATGAAACACCTTGCAAGAAAATGTTAGGTTTATACTCGGCCGAGCGGCTGATAGCAACAAAACAGTACGCGGCTGTACCTTTCGTGACATTTTCGTGACAATTTTGTTTTAAAACCAACGCTAATCGAGGATTTTTGAATGCCTGGAACCTAGTTTATATCCCGTGAAGCATCTCTGGAGTTGTAGCAACAAACAAAATGGCGATTCGGTGAGGTTTGGAGTAGTGAAGCTTTGTCCGACCGAAATGTGTCATTCGCAACTATGGCGTCCATTACTGGACTACAGATGGAAAATAGAAGGAAATAATGCGCCTTTGGAAGTATTTTCCAGGGCAAAAATCGTCCTTTTAACGACTGTTTTGGAAACATCTTCCATCGCAGAAGTGATATCGAGTCGTG
>NC_133213.1:14002518-14150018 GCF_958299795.1 Porites lutea | reverse complement strand
TCATTTTCTTCATTATTTATTTTCAAACTGTATTCTCCGCATTATCCTCAAGCTCTGACGCCAGCACTTGCTTTCAAATTGAAACTCCTAGTTTTGTCGGGATTTAACAACATTCTGCAACATTTCTATATTGTCTTATGTTTTAATCATTTCGCAGATTTATAGTGTTCATGAATCACTTGTCAGATAGAAATAACTACAACTTATAGTCAGTTGTATATTTCAAGCTGTAGTTTCTGGACACTAGCGTTTCTAACGAGACATTACACCTGAGTACGCTCTGTGTTAGCCTGTTCCAGGCTCCGAGATAGTCGGGTTCGCGAAATTGAGAAAGGCGAACATGACAACAAAACGGGAGGAAACTGGGGGGAGAAAGGATCACGCGCTCATATTATCGCCTTTTTTGACTATTACGCGTTACGCGTCATCCTTACTATCTGAAGCATGGAACAGGCTACTCCTGCAAAATCATAGTAAGCTTAAATATTTATACGACGAATATCTTACTATCACCTCCGTCTTTGTCAAGTAAACCTACGGCAATGCGTCCTTGAAGAGTAACTGCAACGCCTCGAATAGAAACAAAACCTTTTACATCATGTAGGAAGATGCTGGGGAGCAGCCCTCCATCACTCATGTCGTATCGCAGGATTCGCACGGGATTCCACTCTTTTCCTTTGTCACAAGGTTGACTTGGAAGAGCTATTACTAAATTATTGCTCACTTGATGACAGGCTATGGAGGACCTTAACTCGTGTTTAGTGACGATGGAGACGCGCTTTCTCTTTTTCTCTGCTGACTTTAAGAGATCGTCAATGTAATGTCCGTCTGAACGAAACATATGAGCTGATAAAGCCCATTTATCATCTTTATCTAAAACAATCACTCTTCCGTCGTTGGTTGCACAAATGTCTTCAGCTCCTGAGTTTAATATTTTTTCCCCGAAACTAGTCTTAAAATGGCCATCCGACGAATCATAGACATCAACGGCAATCCCTGAAGAACTCTTTGCCAATATGAAGATTTCATTGTTATTGTTTATTGACATTCTAGAAACTTCGGCTGTTTTTTCTTTCAATAATATGTCGCGTCTCGTGTGTGAGCTTCCTTTATCAAACACAAAAATCTTGAAGTGCGCAGTTGTTGAGTTTTCTCCCAGTTCAAACAATACATACACATTATCTTTGGTATCAGTAGCAACATCCACAATGCTTGCAACCGAGTCTTTTTGCCAGTGCGTTAAGGAAAGTTTACGAACAAACAAGCCATTCGCATCATATTCTTTAACGGTTAGATCCCATTCGTCTCCAACCATACAGTGTCCCTGAGAATTAACAGCAATGCCTTGTGGTATGCTCGGTTTATTCTTTTTATCTTCTTCATTAAGGGTCGATGGCGTTAGGGAAACGTGCGGCACTTCCTTAGCCACTCGGGAGTCGGACAATGGATCTATTTTTTCGTTTTCCACTTCAATCAAGGGAAAAACCAACAATTCCCCTTCCTTGGCGATCGCCAGTGCAGCATTGCGAATAAAATGATTTATTCGACAGACGGAAGCAATTACTTGCCTTTGAACCCCCCTTTTAAAAGAAACTTTGTTAAGGCCTTTATAAACAACTTGATTAAAAGTTTCCCTCACATACTTGAGACCGTGAAGGTCTTCAAGACAGCCAATACACACATTCAACGCATCCTCGGGATGGTCAACGTTCTCTAGCATGGTCGACGCGACACGAATAACCATTGCTTGGATGCGATCCAATATTTCAAGGCCTTCATTGCTGAAAGCTTCTACAGCCTTGATACGGGCTTGTTTGAAATCATCCTTTGCAGCCGCCAGTGCTCTTTTGTCTGAATCGTCTAAACAATGTAGTCTCAAGTCTTTGCAGACCTGATACATGGTTGTCGAGCGGACTTCTGTTTGTCTGTCAGCACTTTCCCTGTCGCCTTCATTAGAATTTTTCTTGAGTTTAAGAAGGCGACGGATTCCTTCTCTGTAAAATGTAGAACTTGATAATAACGTAGAATTCGCAAGTGCCTCCAACTTTGCTTTAACGTCGAGCAGATCGCGGTGGAGATCAGTTTCTCTCATTTGCTTTTTTTCCATTGGGTCTCTATTCACGAACAGTTTAACTGAACTATCGATTAAAGCTACAGAATCCATAGTGTTAGCTCAGTAGTCTTGCGTTCATAAATTAATAATTAAAAACAAATCTTGATGAGCGTGAAAAGGGTGAATAACCCACGAACAAAAGGCGTTGTAAAGAATGTTAACTATTTTTAAAAAATGAAGTTACCATGGAGCCAGTGTCGGAAAAGAAAAGATGTCTCAGAAAAAAAGACAATAACTCAGTTCCAAACAGTAGCAAATACGGCCAAATCCGAATAATTTTATTGGTTGTCGAGTCGAGTCAAAGTCACTAGGGACGGACCTTGGAATTGTTTGTTTTTCAGGGCTGGAGTAATAGTACAATTTGTGGTTTTGTGGCTTGCTTGTGTTGTGGTTGGTCACAACACAATAAATACTCCTGACATATTCAAGGATTTTACGGTCTCCTGGGTTCACTAGATACTTCAGGTGCATTTCGCAGGTCTGTCGTTGTTTACTGCGAAGAAAACTTTCAGTATGGATCTGATTTCTTTTGCAGTTTTGGCTTTCAAATGTGGAGCTTATGTAGTCTGGAAAATAGCGCGAAAAGAGGTGTTAAAAAAGCTCAAAGAAGGCGAATCTATTGGAGACGGAAACTTTCGTCGCCTATTTTTGGCTGAAACAGACGAGTTGGAGTTGAAACTTGACCAAATTTCACGAAAGGAACTAAGTGCAAGTAGAGTTTCCTACAAGGAAGGCCTGACTATCGTTAACGAAGTTTTAAACAAAATTGGAAAGATTGTAGAGGACGAAACTCACACTGCAACAGTGACAGTCTCTGGGAATTCGACGTTCTACGCCGTGAACACAGTAGTAGATGTTGTGGATTCCATGACTGGCAATTTGAAATCGCTCAAAGTAACTGACTTGGATGAAAGAGCTGGCAGATTAGTTAAAGAGGCAAAAGAGGCTTTCGGCAATGCCTCGAGAGAAGCAAAAGAAGCTTTCAGCAATTCTTCACTAAAAGCAACTCTGCGTGTTCAAGCCATGTCTATTTGCATCATGGCAAAAATACTGAAGCATATGGATGACCCCTCCATTGCATTACCTTCATGCAAATCATATCTCAACGACTTATATTCCTTGCAACAAATCCAGGATCCCTTTTGTTCACTTGTAACAGGTAAAGGATCTTTCGATAAAGAAATTGTGCGGGATGTCTGCTACTTAAATCGTCTCCTATTCGATGTTATCCATCGGGTTTCGGAAAAGGAGGTTTTTTGGAGTTGGCCTCCTATCATCATCCGCAAAGACGACCAAATTATTTACCGACTGGATCCACTAAGAGATGTTAGAGTGACTAAAGCGCTTTGTATTAAGAGCAGGAAAAAAGACGTTCTCTCAAACGTTGCTGAAGTGACTGTAGCATGGTCATTTGGAGCCGAGGAGCCTGACACAAAGCTTATTTCACCACGAGATGTTACTACAGACCACCATGGACATTTCATTGTGGCGGACAACGGCGATCGCTGCATCAAAGTGTTCAATAATAGCGGGAAGTTCGTGAAGTCTTTTTCTCCTCTTCCCCGCCACCAGGTCGATGAAGAAATATGTAGCGTGGTTACTGACCGTGAAGACAAAATATTCGTACTGACTAAGATAGACAAGTATCACCATAAAGTAGACTTGTTCGACAAAGACGGGAAACTGCTGAAGAGATTTCCACTAGAGGAAGGTCTTGTATGCTGCTCACCAGTCATAAACGACAGCAATGAGCTTTTCGTCGCGATAGAAAACCAAAAGGATGATTCAAAACATTTCACAGTTTATGCGTACAGGAGTGATGGAAAGTCTATAATCCACAAGGGCTTTGGACAAGATATTCTAATGGAACCAACGGACATGACCGTTGCTAGTGGAGGTCTTTTAATGGTATTAAACAGAGATGGACATGTAGTAACATTCGATAAAGACGGAAAACACCTTCCAGAACGTGATTTCTATCACAAGGGCGACTCTCCTGCCAATGCTTTAGCGTTTCATTCGGAGAGTGAACATGTTGTCATCTCCAGCCTAGAACCGGGATTTTTTGTGAATATATCAATCTACGATAAACGTCACGCCTGCGTGCACAACATTTACCAGGGTGGAGAACAGATGACCAAAAAAGAGCAGAGAGAATGTGTTCCTCCAAAGATTGCGTTGACCAAAGATGGAAACATAGCAGTACTTGTTGGGAGTGTAGGCGAATGCAAGGTTGTTGTTCTGTAAAATATTCTCTCTTTTTGAAAACCCAAAACAGGTTAGACAAACATATGCAGGGATGAAGATCAAGATTAATACTTACGCAGTTGTTTATTAAACCGCTACTAAGGAATACATGTATACAGTTTTTAGTTCCAGTTGATGAAACTAATTTAAAAAATAGATTTGCATTTATAAAAAGGTGGAACAATTTTTATGCGGAGCGTGTTAGGCTGAACAGTTTTCAAAAACCCTAATTTCAATCCATTTCAATCTTCTCCGTGGAATCTGTTGTTTCTGTTGTGTTATTTTAACCTTCCTTTAATGTTTTAAGCGGTTATTTTTATGTTTCTCTTAACTTAACGGGCATTTTGTAATTACCTAATAGGGTTTTCCGATTTAGCGGAAGTTCAAGCCATTTTCCGAGATGTGAAATTGATTCCCCGCAGCCGATTTTTGGATGTCACGTAAAGCTGGGATTATTTCTATCAGTTTTTTTTTTTTTTTTGCCGCCGTTTTAGGAGTCGGTAGGTGCTTTTTGCAATGAATTTTGAATACAAAAGTACTTTTAAGAAAACGTTTAAGAGCAAATGGAAGCGATTTTGAATAATTAACCTTGTATGAGCGAAAATCGAGGTAACCAACACGTTTTGCTTGCAGACGATTTTATACCGTATCGGCCTGGTTGGGCATCTGTTCTTTAGTTTACGTTGGGTTTTCACCGTCAGAACAGCAGTCATTCTTCTGAAAAGTATCTTTGAATTCTTGTTTAATAGGGCTCGATCAACTTTATACAAGGCACGCTGGGCGGAAGTTCTAGGAGAAAGCTGTATAACAAAATACCGTATTTATTCGAATAAGTGCCCAACCTCGAATTAGCGCCCAGCCTCGAATAAGCGCCCACTCCCTTCCCCCTACAACCCCCTAAAAGGAATAAGTACTAACAAGAGACTTCCCCGAAGACGGAGTTTTCTTCAGAGTGTTTTGCAGAAACGTTGCTTTGTTACATCTTCATGTTTTGTTATTACCATTGTCTGTTTTGTTGCAAAATATACATACTACACTTTTTGAAAATGGTGAAAATTTAATAAGCGCTCAGCCTCGAATAAGCGCCCACTCTTAAGGTCCAAAAATTTAATAAGCGCCCAGGGCGGTTAATCGAGTAAATACGGTACTATCGATTCCTTAACAGTGTCTTCCACGTGGCGTAGGGACGTATACGACACATGGAACCCGGGTAAGGGCGGACACCATCGCGATATATACAAGTATAGATGGGCCGGCCGACTTAGCAGGTCGCTATTATAAAAAACAGCGCGCGCAGTACACGTGCTTCGCGTGCGACGAGATTATATACCTCGCGAGTCTGCGGCGCCTCGCTTCGCTCGGGAATAAATAATTATTCTACGCTCTAGAAGTAGTATTTTTTTTTGGCATCGGGGACGAAACTATTCACACAGCACGTGATAAACAACCATTTTAGAATGTAACAAGTTCTGTAGATATAGTGCTTGCTGTGTTAAGGTATAATATGTGAATATTGTCAATGTTTTCAATCAAAATATGCAATAAAATTCATATTAAAATGTACTAGCCATGGAGGTATGTATGTGTGATGGGCATCGATTTTGAAAAATTAGCATAACGTCGAAACAGAGAATGTTGTAACGCAGTTTTTTGGCCGGTTCGTAGGTTAGGTTTCGTTTAAAATTTAAAGGAGTTAAAGTGAATCAATCTTAAAGAAAGGTTTAGACATTGTTATAAACATCATGAAAATGCCATCATGAGAGTTAAAAAGAATTCTGTTGAGCTGTTTTAGAGATAATACAGAAAAGCGCTAAAAGTCAAAATTTAGAAGTAAGTTGCACTTAGACAGGTGGTGAGAAAACAGGTTAGTTTTCAGGATCGCAAGAAAGAAAATACACCAAAATTTCCTAGGATCGAAAAATGATATTAAGCAGCCTTCTGACGCTACTTAAGATTAATGTGAGTTATTCAGAACTATTTTATTAAACACTTTATCACGGCTATTGAAAATACAAGGTCTGGAAGACATTTTCGTTTTTTCAAATTCAAACATACATAATTTTTTAGTTCTCACGAAGGTTATTTGCTTAACACCACACTTAAAGTTCCTGGTGTCGGATTTTCAGTAGCAGGTCCAGATCGCGCAAAATTCGGATTTTATCGATTTCAAAGTTTTTTTGTTTATTGTCGTCATAGTGATATCGATTTCTACTAAAAACAACATTTCGACAAACTTCAATTCATAGTCAATCACTGGTGAACATTTTGTAGCGATCGGACGAGGATAAAATCGCTGTTAAGGTGATTGAAAAACATCGGAATGGCCTCCCAAAAACTGTATCGAAATACCTTAGCTGGTCGAACAATGTGGGTGCTGCTGACAGAAGGCGTAGCCCGCACTCGGGCGAAATGTTTATGTTAAGTCCTTCAATAGGCATAAAAAATGCTTTAAATTACACGTAATGGACTTACGGTAAAGTTTTCTTTAAAAAGTCAAAAAGGTATAGTTACCTTCATTTCTCGTTTTCTTCAAAAAGCCTGGGTAAAATTTGCATTATGGTTTGATTTATATTTCAGGCTGTCGCTTGCTGTTTACAAGTGACTTTACTTTAGTCATTTGTCAAGGTTATCTCTGTTTGATTAAGATCTAAAATGATAAAAATAACAAAAAATAGTACTAATGATGATGATAACGACAACGAGACGACGAGGAGGATGTTTATAATGACGATAACTTTATTTAAGTGTCCAGGGATTTAGCTTCACAGCTATTAAATGGGTGACACTGGTGAAAACAGCAAACTTATTTTAGTTTGCAACACGTTCAGCAGTTTTGTTTTTAAAAGTCAAGGTCATGTTATATCCTCTCTAAAGTGTGACGATTAACCAGGAACGTTTCGTACTTTTATATATCTGCGTACACGATGCAGAATTTGTCCTTTCAGTTCGCAATGCAAAAACTAAAATATGTCGCCACCAATAAGGCACTTTATTTGACCTTTTGCAACACTATCTCGCAATTCTTTAATGTCATATTTTTCAGACCACCAGTTGGTCAAGTAATTGTGTGTAACCTGCCAATGAAGTGTTCCCGTGCTACCAAGGAACAAAAGTTACTCTCCAACCCCAGTTCGCCATCAACAAAAATGAGTTCGAAAGCTAGCAAAATACTGATTTCCATGATTTTCATATGACAAATATCCTGACTTTCAGCCTTCTCCTCGAGTCTCTCTAATTCGTTTTAGGACTATTTTGACGAAGACAAAATACCAATCTCGTAAAGTTAGGTACTAAATTTCCAAGATAGTGTCTCCTTTCGTTCAATGATTACCCAGCATCTCGACCAAAGATAGCCGTCCGCCTCTTCGTACTATGTGCCCATATGGGCTTCTCCAACATTTTGAAGTTCTCCTGAACCGTTATTGACAAGTAATGTAACAGGCGAGGGGAGCTACGCTGTAATTATGTACTCTTCCATTTGAGCCCCACGCTTGTCACATAAGAAGGGTGATAGGTGAGGGGTGGTAAAAGGCAATCGATCGTCATTGACAAGAGTCCAACCAATTGTCAGAATGCTCTAGCCCACCTGTGTCAGCAACGATATTAGCAAGAGCCACACTGGCATTTAAATTACTAGAGACAGTGCTACCTGCCGAACAGGAGGGGTGGGACGAGTTCGTGTTATCTTCAGTTTGTGGTTGAAGGATTTGCGAAGGAAGAGTGGATGTCACAGTCATTGGATTTTCCGACACCATCATCACACTTGTTGTTTCAGTGGGAGACAGATCCCCATGCTCATCTGACTGCGATTGTAAAATCTCATCCGGTAATGTTACTTGTGGAACCATCGCACTTACAGACAAATCATTGGGATTATTGGCCGCAGATATTCCGTGCTGCTGTGAAATACTTATTCCAGAGGACGGCGATAACGTAGCTGCCAGACTCGTTTCCATGTTGGAGATTACAGTCACGTGAACGTCTTCTAACGGATCAGGGCTTACAACAACATCTCTGTTTTGTGAACTGACTTGATGCATGTGTACAGCTGGTGTCTCTGTGAGATGCTTTCCATCTAAGGTTTGAGCGATCGCTGCAGGACCTAGAAAGAAAAAAAAAGCATAATTGAAAAGCTTTAGCATTACTTTAAACTAGGAAATGCTTAAGGCATCTAATAATTTATGACTTTGTCACGACTATTAAGTTGTTTTCAACGCACTTAAGGTGTTTCGATACAGTTTTTCAGAGGCCATACCGACATTTTTCAATCGCCTAAAAAGTGTTTTTTTCCTTGTCCAATCGCTATAAAATTTTCACCAGTAATTGGCTATGCATTGAAATTTGTGAAAATGTAGTTTTAAGTAAAATCGATATTACTATGACAACAATAAACGAAAAACTTTGAAATTGATAAAAGCCGAATTTTGTGTGATCTAGACCTGCTACTGAAAATCCAACACTAGGAACTTGAAGTTTGGTGTTTAGCAAACAATCTCCGTAAGAAGTAAAAAATTCTGTATGTTTGAATTCGACTAAAACGAAAATATATTTCAAACCTTAAATTTTCAATAGCCGTGATAGATTATTTAATAAACACGTTATAAAGGACTCAAATTATTATTAAGTAGCGTGAGAATGATGCTTAATATCATATTTTGATGCTAGGAAATTTTGGTGTACTTTCGTTCTTGCGATCTTGAAAACTAACCCGTTTTCTCACCACCTGTATAAGTGCAACTTCATTCAGAATTTGGACTTTTCGCGCTTTCTTGTATATCTCTGAAACGACTCGAACGAATTTTTTTAAAATCCCTTCACATAATCTTTATAATGTGTATAAAAATGTCTGAAACTTTCATTAAGATTGATTCCCTGCAACACCTTGAAATTTCAAGACAAACCTATCCTACGAACCGGTCAAAAATCTGCGTTACAACATCCACTGTTTTGACGTTATGCTAATTTTTCCAAAATAATGCGCACTATACGTACCTCCATGATTAGTAGATTTGTAGATTTTAGTTTGAATTTATCGCATCTTTTGAATGTAAAACATTGACAATACTCACACTAAAATATACTAGTCATGGATATATGTATTGTCCGCAGGGGGTAGTTGGAGCCGCGGACTTGCACGGAGTTTCACAGCTACTATTGTTTATCGATTTTCCCCTTTTTTTTCTAATGTGATAAAAGTAGAATTATAGTCAAAAACGCTTCTGGAAAGACTGATCAAACAACGTGAAAAAGGCTGAGGTATACAATATTTCGACTGCAGATCCTCATATTCTATCTTCTAAAGTTACAGTACAGACTAGTTCAAGTTTCAAAGCACACCCCAGATCCCCATATCCGCCGCTGGTAATAAACCTGCGCAGAATGTTAAGAAAACACAACAGAGGTATATCACTACTGGATCTGCTTTACCTTACCAAGTTTTGACCGACCAAAAAGGAATGAAACCAGACTTGCTTATTACATCAGCACCCAGTTTTGCAGATAGAAAGTTCAATCTATCAAGAATTGAATAATTTTGTGTTCAAAGCAGTAACAGCTTTTTTTTTCAGTACAGAGGAGGTTCTGACTTCTTCATTAGTAACCCTTCCATACATATTGGTAACCAGTGCCACCCAATAAGAATTAATAATAGATAATGATAAAAATAATAATAATTAACAATAACTATAACTGCACCTGTCTGTTTTACAGCCTGCACCTCCTTGTCACCCACTCCCTCCACTTGAAGCTCAGTAGTCAGACCTCCATGGCTGCAGTCTAATGTACTGTTTGCCACACCTGTCTGCTCCACACTGCTTGCTTCATCTTCCTGCTCTATTTCATTTTGCGGTAAACCAGTTTGTGTCTTATCAATGACTGTGTGCGTCAGATCTGATGCAGTAATGGGACCAGAAATGTCTGTCTGTACTATAGCTTGTGTGAATTCAGGTGAAACCTCAGGGAGAGTTTGTACAGCGTGATGTGTCTGAAGTACTGCTGTTGTCATGACTACCTCCTGGAAGAACAGGGTCAAGAGAGAGTGTCATGAACTTATTAAGTGTCTACAAAATCACTGAAACACTACAATACAGTGCAACCAAGCTCTACAGACACCTGGTGAAAACCTAACAGAAACAGCAAATGACTTCTCAGAGCTTTCTGTCTAATATTCAGTCCACCTGCGCAGATTGCACTGTTGTGTTTCAAGAACAATACTAAAACATCATGAACTTGTCAAGTTACAGTTAAAAAATTAAGCCAGGTTCTCTTGTAAAAATGCCTACTTTAGTCTTCATATTATTATCGAAAAAAATATGTGTCCACGACATTTTTCTGAGAGCCCACTTAATATGGACACCCAGATAATACAGACACTATGGTGTCTATATTAACTGACAACCTGATTTAAGCTTCTGACTGTGATAACACTGGAGGGTTTCATTCACAGTGAGTAATCCAAGATACTCATAAAATAAATTCATTTCCTTTGATCATAAAACAAGCATGTATATATAGCCCAAAATGAATTGACTGGAATGAAAAAGACAAAAATGCTGGCAAACAAACCAACAGTGATATAGCACAGCTAGTAAATAGTTTGAATCAAGGAGTCATGTCATAATTATAAGTAAGTAGAATATAATCATCTAGGTGGGTGTAATCCTGAATAGGACTGTTGTTGACAGTGACTGGTGATTTTTGTTGACCTGTGTGGTAGTCATTTCGAGGGTAGAAGTAAGGAACTCTGAAGATTACTACCAAACAGGTTGTCAACCATCACTCACTGTGAACAACAGTCTTATTCAGGACTTCAACCACCAGGTAATCTTAATCAACTTACTTTGATAAAAAGCACCAATCCTTACCTGCTGATGCTGACCACTGATTCCCTCTGATGTTGTAGCCAGCTCTGCACTGTGTGTCTGCCTTACCAGACTTCCTGTAGGTTGCTGTATGATGTATGTCTGTCCTGCAGGAGCTTGGATAATGTATGATGGAGCCCCCTGCACACTGGACTGGCTATTGAATATATCTTGTGTCGGTATTGCATTGACTTGTACTACTTCAAATCTACTGTGACCAGTGGGGAGGGGAGATGTCTCATCTCTTGTAACTGAACCATCACTACTGACTGCAATACAAAATAAATGGTCCATTTTCAAATTTAATGATGAAACAAAATTATATGATTTTGGTTACATGAAACAAAAGTAGTCTTGTTATAATATTTTTTCAATGTTATTTCCTGATAACTAAAATAACAATGACAAGATCATTTTAGTATTAAATATTCAACATTACTGATTATTACTTTATCAATTATTATTTTAGTGATTTGTTTATTGCTTGTGTAATGGTGAAACACAGACAGCAGGATTTATGTATAAAAGATAATGCTCCTGGTCATTAGTAATTAGAATGATCCCAAGCTGAGAGGAGAGAACACAGAATTCTTAACCTGCAATCAGGATAAAGGGAATGATTGCATCTGGCGAAAATATTCATCATCACAAGTGTATTAATGTACCTGTTATTGTGTGACAAATTCCTGAGTTTGTGACAGCTCCTGTTGACATTGGATTTATATGAACTGGTCTTCCAGCTGGTATAACAGCTGACACACCAGGAAGATGGTTGCCTTTAAACCTTGCCTCCTGTCTATCTATTTTGTTCTGCAGTGTTGCAGTATAGGTCTCGTACAAATAAGAATAGATGGCTTCAAAAGATGTTGCCTCTATTTCAGGAACATGTTTTTTCAAAGCCCACCACTTGCTTCTGAGCCATTGTGGAGAGCGCACACTAAAATAAAGGAAAACGAAACATTTTATTGGATGCCTTTGGGGCTGGATAGTTTTTCTGAGCAGTAATTTTCTGAGCAGTATCTGAATTCCCTCCCTCTTGGGCAGGGCTGTGCTCTAAGAGAGATTATCAATATGGGCTACCCAAAAGGTCTGACCCTTTCAATACTGGGTTCCCTGTATTAAAGTTTTGTGCAAGACCTAAGATTTCTTTGTTGCCCAAATTAAAAAATACATGTAGGTTTCTATGCGCCATCAGTACTGCTTGCTTAGCCCAGTTTAAGTTGGGTGTGTACCTCTGAACTCATAAGCTTTATTGTTTATTCTTTGGCCAGTCAAGCCATATATGATAACAGTTGCCATAACAGAGCCAGGGGGGGAGCCAGGGGGGTCCCATGTCGCCCATCTGAATTTTAAAACGTCTCATGTCGGTGTTTATAAATGCTTGTCGCTTATTGTCAGCTTTGCTGTCACTGTGGCAATTTGGCCAAGGGAGGTTGTCTCTTGTCGTGATTTCGTTTTACCCACTGTCGCTACTTTTTGGGCCATGTGGCTTGTCGGAATTTACCCTGGCAGGGCCTCATAACATCAGGCTACTAGCTATTTCACTTGAAACCCTTGGGGCACTCATGTGTACTGATACTCTAACATTTCACTTACCTGGGCCAATCACTTGCCATGGCCTTCCAGTTTATGTCATTTTCATCTTGGAGATTCAAGTCATGAATCCTTGAGTAAGAATGTTAAAGAAAACAAGGCTGACTTAAACTATTAATAGATCAGCAAAAGATCTGACTTTTTTAACCATAAAAATCTACAAAACTTATTACACAGTTCTACTCATAACAGCTGGAATATTACATAAAAGTAACCATCAAATGTGTAACCAAGTCTAATACTCATGAACGAAGATACAATAACTAAGTTCAGTTAAGCCAATACAGAAAATCTGTTAAAGACAACAGGGGGCTTGTTGTAGGAGTGTCACCCTAAACAAACCTTGTGTTAGAAAGGAAGTTCCAGTAATTTTGTGGCAAAATTGTTAATACAAGGCAAGCGAGAGACAGCTGCATCAAATCTTCACCTTGTGATAAGATTAATCTCATCCTGCTTGGTCCATTCTTGTCCACCTTTCTCTTTCCAGTTTAAGTAGTTTAACCTGAGGAAAAATTATGATTAATTTGCTTTCATACCTGTATGGAGATATATCAAGTGATTTACATTTTTGAGCTTCCTACAGGATGACACAAAATTTTAAGTTTTTGCAAATAAGAGGAATTCAGATAATGAATATAATGGGAGTTAACTTAACTAACAACAGAAATGATGATGACAACAGATATTGTAAAATTAAGCAACTGGTTTTACAGCTTCAACTGTATCTTTGATTTTCAGGATAATGGTGGACATTTCCTTGAAGTAGATCTACAGCAATATTATAATAAAAATTCATGCCTACGTTTATTAGAAACAATTCTTTGCTTTCCTCCACAAATTCATGTATTCTTTAGAAAAGGAGGAACATTACCATTTTGATCGACACTGTTTTTCTGATCTACTTCCAACTTGTTCAGCCACAGCTGCCCAGGATATCCCTGTTGTGATCAGGTCACCTGATCTTGTACTGCTTAAATCATGAACAGCACTGGACAGTTTTTGTTCTTCCTCAGCTGTCCATTTGCCTTAAGAAGAAAAATTAAAATCACTTAATTTCTCACTCAGCATTAACACCAAAGGCATAGCGAACTGAAAATCTATCAGTACAAGTAGTAAAAAGGTGAATTTTGATAAGTTGGTTTTATGATGACTGAGAAAGCTTAAGACAAACCAGAACGGCAATGGTCTCTCATCAGTCGGAATCTGTCCTTCACAGATGAGGCACTCCGACCCATCGCAGCACCAATGGTAGCCCAATCATTTCCATGTTTCTCTTTTAATGCTTTAAGCTGCTGCACTTCTTCCGACGAATATTTTCCCACGTAGTTCTTTCTATCATACATGCGAAGCACACGACGATAGATGGCAAAGAGAGGACGCCTTATACCTTTGGCTGAAAAGCGGAATAAATTCAGAAATTATCATGACACTTATCACATAAAAAAATAATGGCAATATAGCACCAAAAACTGATGAGCAACTAATCTCTCCTTAACTCCAGCATTATAATATAAATAATTATTATACAGTGTACTATTCAAATACACAAAAGGGCATAATAAAAAAATATGTAAATTTTATAAAAAGTTAGAAACCTATTGTTCGATAAAAGTCTTTTCGATCATCTTTTGTCATCTCAAATATGATGATATTAGGATCTGGAATGCTGTTGATCTAAAAATAAAGATAGACAAAAAAAAGAATGAGTTCAATGCCTCATACATTGAACACAGAGTGCTGTCTTTCTTTGCATTTTACCTTAATATATTACAGGAACTGCATAATCAATTTACGTTAACACAGGAGCGGCGACATTAACATGTTAAACAGAAGACTACAATCAACAATCTTGAGCATGCTTCATGTATATCATGGAGAAACCTGATTTTAAAAACCTTGAGCAATATTGTCATTTACCATAAAAAAAAGCAAAAATCTAAAGTTTTGATTAATTTTAGACAAACCAATCTTAGATAATTTTAACGTACCTGACAATATTCAAGTATATTTTCTTTTAATTGGTCATTTTCTTCTTTTGACCACATTCCTTGCCTCCACTTGACTCCTTCAAAAAATGCACCAAACAAAAGTTTTGATATACAGAAATTCGCATACTTTGCAGACAAAAGGTATATCCCAAACAGAAAAATATCATTACGGCTAACTCAAAGCCTAATGATTATTTAAAAATGATTTTGTTTCTTTTGAAAGGTTTATAATTTCCTTTCTATCAACAAAAGCCATGCAAAATAAAAGAGTTCTTTAGGTTTTAGTAGGCAACTACACTATGCTCTTGTCATGTCTAGTACTAAGGCCAAGTAAAAGAAACAAATGATTCTTTTCCCTGCCCGTTTCATTTTTTAGGGCCATTTCTCTTGTTTATCTAAGTCCTTTATTGACATTAATTGTCAATGCACCCTACCTATTGAGATATATAGTATGAAACATCATTTTGTTTAAAATATGTATCCAAATGAACCAAATTTGTGTTTACAAAGTCAAAATTATTAATATAATCAATACCTGATGTTTCATTATTTTATTAATATTTGACTGAAGAACTTCAACTTACATGTATCCCTGAGCTGGGCAGTGTAATAAATATTTTTTTGTAAAGAAAGCAATCAATTGGCAATAATAAAAAATCAGAAATGACAGAAAAAAAATACCCACCGGCTGGTGGCGCATAGCAACCTACATGTACATTAAATTTTGTTTTTTTTACTTGGACTAAGATTACCTTTTCCATGGAGGTTGTCTTTGTCTTCTTTAGTGGTGAACCATGCCTGATTAACAGAGTTATTATTGTCACTCATAACAACAGGCTGGGATGCTGGAATGATTGCGGTCTCCTGAGACTGCAGGTGTCCTGTTGCGAGAGCTGCCACTGCTTCTGATAAACTTAAACTGCCATTGGTTGGTTCTTGAGAGAGTGCTGCAATTTGGCCACTACTGTCAATGGCTGTGTTACTAAATGTCTGTGAATTCACCTCCTAATGTAGTTAAAGTAGGCACAACAAAGAACAAGGAATTTAGTATATTTTTATTTATTTCAAGTTAATAATATCTATAATGGCATTGACATTACACTGGAAGGGCTGGTACATTTCTCACCTGAGAAACAGCAAGCGACACTGCAGAAGACATGTTGACTAGAGTTGTCAAGTCAGCAAACCCATCTGAAGCCGCTGCCTCTTGATCAAGATGAATATGTTTGTTGTCTTGGTCATCTGTTTGATAAGCATGCTTTCTCTTCACTCCAGCTAATGTTTTAACAAATAAGTGAACAGATTTAATGTGAAAACTATGTACACAAATTGTTCCTAAAAACTTTGGTTTACCAACACAAATCTCAGACAAGGAAATTAAATTGGCATGAATAGCATAGAACTGACGAACCTTTGATATGAAAACTCAAAAATCTAAACCCAAAATCTCCACTGAAAAATTTTACAACAGGAAAACAAGAATATCCTTTCAAAGGATGCTTTCCATTTATGGATTATTACGCACAATTTTGTGCATGGAAATTCCTACACAATATTTCTGGGAATTTAAAGTTGAACTTTGAAAAGGTAGTCCTGTATTCCAGTTGGAAACTTCTCTGGTGAAAAATATGGATACAGGCAATTCACAGCTATATCTGTCTCCCCATCTTGAATTTTGGTGAGACAGGGGAGCAAATGGATCTTGCGTCAAATGAAAACGCTTCTTCACCACAACAGACCTCGCCATCAAAGTTTCCAAAAGGTTTTTGTATTAATGGCAAATGCCCAAAGTTCCTCTTACTCCTGGGAATTTCTAGTGGAATGCCTTGGATTTACATCCTGACTGAAATTTCTTAGTAAAGGGAAAGCATCCTCTATCTCACACTTTATCACTGCCGCAGCATCGCAAATTGCTACATGTTCAAGTACCCATCTCTTGGGACCTTGGACATCTGATCCTGACTGACCACTACCCGCTCAGCCTCGCTTCACACGCGAACACACACGACTAAAGAAAGACTCTTCAATGAACATCTGTTTCATGTTCAGTATTCACTTAATCCGGCCATAATGAATCTAGGCTAGCTTATGTACCGAAATGCTGTACATGAGAGTAAAAACAGCATTAACTCGCGGACAATCTAAGCTTGAGCATAATATTTTCGCGCGAAACGCGTACAAACTCGTCCTCGACAGAAGGACCATGAGCAACATAGCTCCTTATAAAATGCGGGTTAAATTCATTAAATATCCACTAAAAATCTTAGTTAGCTCCAAAGGAGCAAGGTATATATATTTTTAAGCCAAGAATAATTATCATAAAATTCTTACCCAATGCAGCCAGCTGAGGGCCAACTTGAGTTTCAGGAGAAAACGTGGAAGGGAAGGCAAGATCGCCACCATTTTCTTCAAGAGCTTTTGACTCTACGGTGCAGGCTGTTTCTTGCTGCAAAGAAACGTCATTCAGTCCATCATGGCTATTCGTTTCACTCACTTCCATTTCTTTTTGTATCTCACTTCCGGTGGATCAAAACAATATCTACAAATTTTCGAATTTCGAGCTCCAGTGAAATCCACGTCCGGGAACTTGAGGAACCCTGAAACTGAAAATCCCGAATGTTCAAAGACCCGTACGTTTGCCTGTAAAATCTTGAAAGAATCTCATAAACTGGTCATCATTACTACCATATTTTTGTATAACAGATGTTTCAGAAATAAATAAAACTTACAAGATAGCGTAATGAATAGTTGTAGAATCATAAAAGATAAAAAAGGGTCGAAACGATAGCACAACAAAAAGTAATTTTGACGATAAAAATGAATGAACAAAGCGCGAAACTCCTCGTTGTAGATTTTCAGGGGCAGCGCCCCCCTAAAATATCCCGCCTTCCAACTTTTGATCAGCGGTGTGCCACGTAAATGGCAGCCATGTCACGATTTGTGGTTTTAATTTCTTACATTATTTTAAAACCCTTCACAATAGTTTGTTTTGAATTTACCACTTAGTTAAAAAGATTCAAGATGCTCAAACGTTGGCGTGATAAAAAGAAAGGAAATGACCAGGTAGTTTTTTCGCGCCATAGTAGTGTTTGCGCGTGATATTGCTGTAAATGAGCTGGTCACGGTATCCCCGCTGCTGGTCTAGTAACCATGGCTGATTATTATGATTTATGCTATATCTTTTTTCTACTCAGCAGCCTGACAGCCCTACAAAGGAAGGCCCATCACAATCGGTGACTGAGACTTCGGTAAGTATGCATGCATTGTCCAACCATTTTCACTGATGGAACTTTTGTAGTACTAAGAATTCATTCATGATACTTACAAATACCACTCGCTTTCATTTCAGTAAACTCACGCGCCTTAAATATGAATCAGATAATTCAGAGTTTTATATGAAGATTAAGTTTAACTGTATTTTAAACCAAGATGGTTAATACAAAATATAGCGTATTTCAACGACCCCTTGTCAACGAAGATTGACCTAAGTATGCCAATTCTCCTTACACCTATATAATGGCTCACGGAACGCGGAAGTCTCAAGTGATGAGAAGTACAAGTACCTGTTAAAGAGATCAATGTGGCTATATTTTGACTTTATCAGGGATTTATCTGTCCAGTGTGTATGATTTCCTTCAATTCTGCGGAGGATCTTCAAATCCACTTTGAAACAGCACATGTTGACAGTGAGCCAACACCATCAAGTGGGGTGAGCAAAGTTTTTAACTTTTCCTCGCGAAGCAACAGCAGTAAGGCTCTTGCATAGTGAGTTTATAATTTTTTTTGGAATTTACATTGCACGTAGCCTCCCACGCAGGCGTTTTTAAGGGAGCTCGTATTTTGTCCATCCTTACAAACGCCTGCTCAACCGACAACAACATTTGTTTCCCTAGCTTAGCCAATCACATTGTACTTTCCAAATTCTGGAAAGTTGACCTTGACCACGAGGTAATCTGATAATTACTCGATCTGCATTAAACACTGGGAGAACTTTATGACCTCTAATAAATGTTAGACTCAGAGCAGCAAAAGTAATATTTAGTCAGATTTTAGAATACTCCTTGCACTGCATAACCTTAGCGAAGGAAAGAAAAGAAGGAAAAAGGTAACTCTAGGGTCATGTTTTAACACTACCACAATCTTATGAATCATGGTTAGCCTGTCGACACTTAATTTCAAAACTGGTGATTGGTCCCTTACCACGCGAACAAAAGAATGGGAAAGGAATGTTGTTCTCAGTTGAGCAGGTCTTTGTGGGGAGGGACGAAATACGACCTTGCCTAAAAAACGCCTGCGTGGGAGGCTACATCGCACAAGACTCCCATGAGTATCGCAAGTGAAGGGATCTTGCTTTGGTCATATTTCTACCTTTGTGGTATCAGCAGTTGCCTAGCAATGATGTCATGACTGAGCTCCAATTGACATCATTCAGTGTGATGTCAAGGTGCATTTTTCGGTTTCCCAGCATATGGGTGTTCATATTAAGCAGTTTTTTGTAGAGTGGGGTTCCACTGTATCTTGTTCATTCTCATAAGACAGATCAATGCTTGAATTAATAGTTACTAACAGTGATCTTTGACTGCTGGAACAGTTGAGAGGCAATTTCCAAGTTCCCAAACCCCTCTCTCTCAAATTTAATTCAAGCAGAAAATATTTATATCAATCAATCAATCATTTTTGCTTTGCATGAGAATTAAAAAAAAAAAAATTTGTCTCTGCATGTTTTTTTTCATTTACTGTTATACACAAGGAACTTAGAAATAGCCCCTTATCAGTGGTAGCAAGAACACTTAAAAGTTATCAACTACAGAGGCTTCTTTAACTTCGAAAGGAACTAGTGCAAAAATTGCATTGATCAGAAATCACCAAACCCTATATTGTTTAAGTAGGAAAATTTCTGTGCAGGCCAGTCACAGTTCAGCTGTTGCTGCATATGAGACAACTTGAATCCTAGCTGATGCAAAGCAAGACTTACAATTAAACCACCTTAGTAGACTGATGGTATTCACTTCTTTTCTACAGCATTTTATTTGCCCATTATGTATGAAAACCTTTAGCAGTCCTGAACAGCTGCAAACACATTTTGATCAGCTTCATGAAACTGAAAATGATTCTGCTGTGGTAAGTCAACATAACAATTTTGCCTTAAAAGGTGGATTACACACTGTATAAAAGAGATTTTACAACAATAAACTTTGAGTAAATATTAAACTTAAAAAGTGAAAACTGTTTAGGGTGTTTGGAGTGATTTTGTCTTCTAGCTCTTCCAGAGTATTTTGCCTCAGTTAAGAACCTGTAAAACAGAATTTTACTTTACACTAGTGTTATGTAGTGATTTTGAATTTAGAGCTTAATCTTTTGAAACAAATTTGTGTATGGTTTTAAAGTTGAAGTCATACAGGCCTGACTCTAATTTGCCTTTGTGTCTGTTTAGAAACCATCAGTTGCACCCTCAACACAGAGTTTACCACCTGAAACAACAAGAATTTGGAGTGAAAAACATGGCTCTTTTCTGTCTTTTGATGAAGAACTTCCAGCACCGAGGAAAGAATCTGAAGTGTCCCTCTTGTCAAGCCAGCTTAAAGAGCTGGAAGACAAAACACAGGAGATTATGTATCTTCAGCAGGAATTAAATGAGTTGAATGCTTCGTTAAAGGTACTGATTGTTTGCACGAAGGTTACATGTACAAGGTATCCTCTGTGGCTTGTTTGTAGATAGTCTTTAAATGCAGATATATTTCCAAATTAGTTTAAATTTATTGTTATTATGATTTTTTTTCAATTCAGGAAGAGAAATGGTACTCTACTGCTTTGAAGGAAGAAGTGGACAAGATCACCAAGGAAAAAGTTGAACTGGAGCAGAAATGCAGTGCTCTGGAAAAGGTCCTCTATTAAAACAGTATAGAACCTATAGAGAACCTGTGTCATGTTTTGTAACACCATTCACTAGGTTGATTTAGCCACAGAACAGGAACGTCATCTGACGATGGTAAAGCGCACAGAAAGGACCAAACTTGACTTCCGGTTCCCAGTTTGCCACTCTGCCATTGGTCAAGCCAGTTGTTTGATTTGCGCGTGCTGCCGTCAACTGACGTTCCCGTTCTATTGATAAATCAGCCTACTGCCCTATCATTTACTGGTAAAATGCTGTATTCTGGGGTGTCATTTCATTAGTAAAAAAACCTATTACATCAGTCAAGTTGAGCTCACATGATGTAATGGGTGATGGTACTAGTTATTACAGAAAATGTTATGAGGAAATATTTAATGATTGCTACACCTGCCCTCATGTTGACATGTTATATGTCATTGCTCCATGTAACTTTTTTGAACTCTTGTTTGTCATGTGATGGAATTTTTAAAATGTACCACAATGTGACCAGTATTAATTGTTTGCCATGTCACTCCCTACATCATTTGATTCCACACTGCTGTATTAACGTGACATTGCTTTTTATAATGAAAACCAATCTATCTAAGGAAATGTGTGGGTTTGAATCAGGTAGGTGCATGATTGTTTTCTGAAATAAGATTGTAAAACCTTTTACAATGTACGTATGTTTTCTTTACCCTTGCATTCATTTTGTAGGAAAAACAAAACCTGGAGACAGAATCAGACAAAAAAGTTATGGCAGAAAAAGAGAACAGCGTTAAATGTGAGTCAAGAAAACCTCATCTATTGTCCAAAAAATGGACAAGTGTGCCTTTTTGTTTCTTATGATGTTGTGGCTAGATTGTTTTTAAATCTAATTCCAAGTTTCCTTTATATTAAAGCTATGGCAGAGTTTGCCCAACTGAAAGTAGAACTGGCCAAGTCATTAGAAGCTCAAACTGGGAGTCAGAGTGAGCAGATGAATTTAGCTCAAAGAAATTCAGAACTGGTAAGGATGAAGAGTAGTTTCATTGATTATAAGAGAAAGAAAGGTGCAGTTTTGATGGTCTCTAAGATGGGAAGATGCAGTGTAGGTTTTCAAAAAGTTAAAATCAAGATTGTGCAATGAAAGTGCTTTCGTTCTGTCAATGAAGAATGTGGATAACTTGTTTGTATCCTTGGGTTTTGTTAGGCAACTGAAAATGCTGGCTTAAAGGCATCTTTAGAGGAAGAGCAAAGACAACAGAAACTTTTTAATGAAGAAATTAACAGGTTGAAGGTACAAACAAACCATGAACTTCAGTTTTTTACATAACAGTGTACTGTATTATTTCTGCATTGTACGTCAAGGGAGGTCTTTGAGGGTACAAAAATACTCTTTGTTAAACATTGTACTCACTATCTGTCTTCTCTTTGGCTAAGAGCCTGCAATTAATTTTGTATTGGAAAGAAGTGTAACCAACAGATTAGTTTGTTATCCTCTAGCAGTTGACTTATCTGTAACTTGCTAAGCAATACACAATTCCCATGAGCATATAACTCACTCCTAATTTAACTCGCATGCTGGTGGCTCTGCCTCTAACATACTCATCTTATTACACTCCTCCCCACCCCAAATCCACCCCCCCCCGCCTCACTTTACAAGACAAATGAGAGCAAGCAAGCCTGCTTAAGGAATACTGCTAGTAACCTTGTCAAGGCTTTTTATCAATAGTCTTGCCACTGTTTATAGAAAAGCCTTACCAAAATAGGACAGTATAAATTAAACAGGTGTTTTAACATGTACATGTATAACTGTAAGGAGCTAAGCTGAACTTTGTTGATGGACGTTTCCAAACTCCAATAATTTTTGTTTTAGGAACAACTAGAGGACAAGTCCAGATTAACTGAAAACTTAGAAAAACAGTTGTCTCAAAGGTATGTTGACCTTGTTAGTGGTTCCCTCCTTAGCTGATCTTATTCTCCTCAATTTTGAGTGAGTTACATATGGTGATATGTATTACAGCAGCAATCTGAACACCACTAGCAGCTCAGGCTATCTTTAATACAAAAATTAGGGGAATAAAAATTTTCAGATGAGAAATTAGAGAAGAAGTGATCTTTATTACTTTGAAAACTTAAGAACATTATATCTTTTTGTTACAGGCCCTCTGGTGATGAAATAATCACTTTACAGAATCAGCTTTCCACAGCACAGCAACAGGTGTCCTCACTTCGGCAAGAGAAGGAAGAAGAGCATAAAACTTGGCAAGAAAAGTTGAATGCAGCCTTAACAGAAGTCACTAGGTATGGTGGTTTATGTGTAGCCATTTTTACAATTTAGATCATCCATACAGCCATACAGATACATGTACATGGACAGTGCTTGATTGATAAACAATAATAAATGGTAATGTAACTTAATTTACTCTCCTGATGTACAAATCAGCTAAGGGGTACTGTACAGTGGATTTAGAACCTATGAATAAAACTTTCACATATTAATGGCTTCTTCCTTGCATGTTGTCAGGATTTGGCTTATCAATAGATTCCTATTAAGATAATATCTACATTGAAAGTCTAGTTGCAAACTGGAAGGATTTTAAGTGAATGTTCATTTTATCTGTTTGTGTCCTCCACCTCAAGGCCATTTATAAAGAGAAATATTTCCAAAAATTGAAAGGATGTTTGATTGTAATGCAGCTTCCAGATGAAAGTGAAGGAGCTTGAAGTGGAAAAGGCATCAAAAATTGAACAAGTACAGAGGTGGGTAGCACACAATTTGTTGTGAAATTTAAGACTTTACTGTCATTTTAATAAAATAATGTTGTCTTCTATAAATAAGGTGTCCTTCCTTTATAGTCTGCAGACAGCAATAACAGCATCCACAGAAAGCAGAAAACAAGTGCACGAAGAAAGTCAAGAGAGACAGAAAAATCTAATCAACCTTCAGCATGATCTCAGTCAGGTTGGAATATAATAAATTTTGACAAAAATATGTTTTTAGCGGAGCTCTCTCTAGTGCGAAGCCTGTGCAGCGGAGTAACATGGGTAAGAAAAAATGGTAACCTATAGATCTCAGAAATTTTAGTTATCATGTGACCATCGGTCCATCCACATCATCCACCCCCTACATGTAAGATGATCTCAAGTGTCACATTTACTACACGCCTGGCCACCTACACTTTTAGAGAGAAAAAAAAAACAAAGGCGAGTCTTTTTTCCACTACATTTTGATGTCTACACTGACATGGATATCACAGAAAGAGCTAGTGGGAGAGATAAAAAACGAATTAAAGAAAAAAAATTTTGCTGGAAGAATAACATGAAAATTTAATAGCTGCAGCAGTGAGAAAATGAGAAATGCTAGTGGCCAGCAAGATGAAAAATGAGAAGCAGTGAAAAAAAAGAAGAGCAGGAACACAAGCAACAAAGTGAATGTTTTGTGAGGAAATACGACATTTTCTCCATGAAATGTGTAACTAAGAAGTTTCATGGTTTGGTCATGCAAAACAATGACAAAGAATTATGTACAAAAGTGTGTTGCATATGCAAAGTTTGTTTTTTTTGCTATTGTTTGTTTGTTTTTTTGCCGTTCTCATCGCCATTGCTGTTTAGCATTACATGATTTTATTTTTTGCTTGCGTAAGTTTATTAATGAGAGCTTCGCTTTTAACCCTGGCTAAATCTATATGATGTTGATAAAACCCAAAGCTTATCCTACTAAAAGTCAATGGTTAGCTGCTGTTGAGGAATCGTCTTTTTTTGTTGTTTTCAGGTCAATGTTGTATTGAAAGAAAAGGAGACATTCATTGATTATCTTCAAAAGCAACTTGATGAAACGAAAAGTAAACTGGACTCTGAGGTTTGTACTGAATTAAAACTTTGTGTGAGTAGTCACATGTGCTTATCACTGGGGTATTGAACCCTTTTGCAGGTAAAAACTGTTCCCTAGGGTTCTACCCTTGGTGACGGTCGAATAGTGGTTAATTTCACTGTTCCGGTAAAGTTTGAGACTACTCTACACGTACGAGCTAAGCTAAGCTAAGAGTCTAAAGTATAATAGTTAGAGTACACCGGATGCCCTATAGGACCAGAAGACTCATGTTCCATTAACTGCGTTCTACAATTGGGTCGTAAAACTTTCTTTAACCTGATTAAGGACAGTGTTTCTACCAACAACAGCTCCATTCTTGCGACTCTTGGTTACTGCAAATTTTTTGGTCAGTCTTTTTTTCATGTTTTGATGTTTTGACATTTTGTTGAGTGACGCAAAATAGTTTAGTAAAGTGCCACGAACAAAGTACAGTTTTGTGTTTAGGTCTCATTGAAGGAAGATTCCAATCAACAAGTTCGAAACCTGCAAAATCAGTTACAAGAGGAACAGAGACAGACCCAAAATAGGTGAGATTTAGTTTCATTTGTACGTTTTTTTTGTTTGTTGGGGGGGGGAAGGTGGGGCAAGGAGGAAGTATTAAGCAGCTTATACTACTACGTGAGAAATTTCTGCAATCTGAATGGCTTAGAGCAGTGGTATTTCAGCTTAATTTGAAATACCTACATGTAAAAATTACAGACGTGTGGTGGGTAGTAGTATAAAGAAATAATAGCATGATTTGTACGTGATATTTGGCGTAAATACCAGTCGTGATATTTCAAAATTGTCTCAAATTTCAATCACCTAACGGCTCATGAAATTACGTATAACAATTTTGAAATATCACTTGTGGTATTTATGCCAAATATCACTACAAATCATGCTATTACCTATACAAATATTTGAATTAACTGAAACATGGCTAGTTGTCACCAGAGAATCATGACTACTTTGGGGTCTTAACACAGTGTACAAATCTTTGTTATTCTCCCTATGAATTATGCTCGTATTTGAAAAGCTGTTATGCTGAGTTTTAGACTGTTAAAAAAAAAAACTCCACTGGGGCCTTTCAAAGTTTTTTCATTGTTCATGAATTTAAATGCCTTATTCCACAGAGACTCAACAATAAAAGATCTTGAAACCAGCCTTCAGCAGAAAAAAGATGATATTACAAGATTTGAAGCTGAACGAACAGAACTTATTGCTAAGGTACAGAGATCGAAACCTCGACAGAGCAAATAAACCTCCGTATAACAAAGTCCTCAGTATGACAAACTATTTCTTAATTACCCCAGTAATAGTAAACCATATGAAAAAGAACCTCGATATAATGAAACCTCGTTATAGCGAACAAATTTTGCCAGTCCCTTGGCCCTTCGTTATATCCACTGTACTTGTATTTATTAAAATAATTACCTCACCCACAGTTTTAATCTCTAGAACTATAAGCATACAGAGGTGTAGACTAGCAGTGAATTTTACCCTGCAATCACAGCAAGATTACACCTATACACCCTGTACCTGTGTCGATCATTAAAAATAACCAACACCAGCAGTTGGTGAGGTAAAAGCCCTTTAAGTTCCAAGAGTTACCAACAACTATATTATTGCAACTAGGCTAACCAATACTTATATTATTCTCTCCTAACAATTTCAATACATCATCAAGAGAAAAGGTTTTGAGAATCAATAAAATGATCATCAAAGCCTGGAGAATACTTTCATTTTTTATCAAATTCTCTCAACTTATTTTGTAAGGAAATGCATGGAGATCAGTCTTGAGTAATTGTATGTGAATAGTGGGGCCTATTGGGTTCAATGTTCTTCAATCAGTCTCTTTAACTTTCCATGAGGCAATCATCTTTAAGATGGACACTGAGCTGTGACACTTCCAACTGCATTTTTGTTTGAGAGAGTTGACTGAGTTTCTGTATTTTACAAATGAAATTCAGGGAGTAAAACTTAGGCAAAAACAAACTTTAACCTCTTTAACGTTAACCATAAGTGAAAGCTAGAATGGGTCAGTAATGACAGGTCTACCTGAGAAATATATCCACCTGATGACCGGTAGATAAGAAATGAGAATTAAAATGGGAAAGTGAAATACCGTTTAGGTTAAATAGCATAAAAACTGAAAAAACTGCTGGTGTAGAATGTTTTGAATGTTGTTCAGAGAAAATTTTTTTAAATAAAATTGATGTTATTTCAGAAAAAGTCCTCTGAGTAGAAAGTGAAAAAAAAAATATTCAAGGGACTCAAGGAACTGAAATGTACAAAACAAGAAAACTTCAGTTTTCAAAAGTTATGTTTAAATATTATAACATTTGGTGTATTTTATTCACATAATTACTTTATTTATATTGTTTTCACCGCAGATTGAAGCTGGTGGTGGAACAGAGACTATTATTAATCAACTCAAACAAGAAAAGGTAATTAAAGAACCTCTAGGACATCTAGTAATCTTCTGAACATTGTAGTTTTGTTTGAAAAGATTCCATATCCTTAACAACGATATGATTTTTATTTTGTGTGGTTAAAGGAATAAAATTTGAACTGTGAGAATAATTTGATATGCTGAAATCTTTCTGAAGTTTGTAGAAAAAAGCAGTAGCTGTTGTTAGTTTATTCTTTTGATATATACTTTCCTCAAAGTTGCCAGTCACCTTGCTCATCTTCCTGTTTTCATCCCATCTCTCAGCACTAAAAACCGTCTTGTTTCCGGTTTGTTTATCAACAGGAGAGCTATCAGAAAAGGTTACAAGAGGTGGAAGCTTCCCTTCATACTCAAACACAAGAACATTCCAGGAAAATCGAAGAGATGCACAAGGAGCAGAATAAGGTGACCATGATGTGACAAATGTCATGAACTACTAACAGTCAATTCTTCAGGTTTTTTTCAAGGTGGACAGAGGTTCCCATCCCACCTGAAACCCTTATCATTGCAAAATGCAAACTCAGATTGAAATTTCTCAGAAACCTTAATAGGAGATTGGCCCTCAGCCACCCTCCCTCCCTGGGAATTGTCTTGTGGGGGCGGGGAAGGAAACTAAGTGGGTGATCAATAGTTTATTAGGACCTATTATTGAGTCAGCGAGGATTTTTCCCAAGTGTTCTGATGATTAACTTGATCAACTAATAGTGGAATTAGGGAACTGCTTTTTGTTCAAATCCTGATAATTTCCTGACCCTTTAGGTGAAGGAATTTATTAGAACTTGGACAAAAAGCAGTTCCCTAATTTCACTATTAGATTATCAAGTAAATTTTGACTTTTAAAAACTTTGAAGAAGTTCTCAAGTTTCTGAATTTTTCAACAAAATATGTTGGAATTTTTCTTGATGTGGTCCTTCATGTGTTGAGGTTTTCTAAAGCATCTTTTAATGCCCTGACAACTTCATTCATAACATTTTAAAACTTTGCAACCATCTTGGCACTGCGATGTAAGGAACGTTGCCATGGCAATTTTGTAATTTCACATGTTGATTTTTGAATTAATGCTGAAATTTGGAGCCAAAACATTAAGGAGTAATTTGTCACCCATGATGTTGTAATTATTCAAAAAGTAAGCTGTTAATTTGTTCTCTGCAGGTTGAGGAGGCATTAGCCATAGCAAAGGACACCTCTGGAAAACTGGAAAATTCTGTGCAGGATCTAACAACCATGTGCAGTAATTCATCCCAACAAATAGAGGAGTTGAGGAAAGAAATAAGAGAAAAAGTGAGTTTCTATAGAGTAAATTCACCCTTTCATACTATGCTGTAAAGAATATAGCCAATCATTATTTAGGTAGAGATCCTTTGAATATAACTTCTGCAGCACATGACTGGTCATATTTACAAAAATATCTGGTGGTGCTTGAGCTTTCCACATTTTCCTGCAGAAAAAAGATCAGATTGTGACAGGCAAAACGATTTATTCTACAAACAGTTGTCCTGAGTGAGTTTGTAACCAATAATGAAAACTCAAATTTTATTTTCTTTAGAATGTAAAATGTAGAATGTAAAATTCTCAGAAGTCCAAGTTAAAATGAGAAACGAAACTGAACAGACAGCAATGAAAAAAGAAGTGAAAGGGTTTACAAGAGAACAGCAAAAACATACCAGTAACCCAGTGTTGCGAAGATCTGCTTGGATCTAAAGGAAATCCTTTTTTGTCAAAACAAGTCTAAAAACACATCATAAAGTCAGTAAATTTATTAATATTTGTTATTATCATCACTATTATTATCATTTTTAATTTTTTGTTTTATGTTGTTATTTTTAGAGTGAAAGTCTAGTTGCCCTTGAAGCTGCAAAGGCTGCTGAAAAGTCAGTCTTAGATGAACAAGTCAGGTCTTCCCAAGAGACCTTGCAGGAGAAGCTAAAAGAGCTAAGTGCTCTTCAGCAACAAAATGTAAAGGTACAGCAGAATTCTAACATTATGTCGCTTGGTTAGGGAAGCGGGTACTATACAAGTCAGGTAATAGAGCAGAATGCAAGGTGCTTAGCCTAGTACAGCTGAAGTAATTTAAATTTATTGTCATCAAGGTTGTTTAGGAAATAGATCAGGGCTTCCTTGTCTATTGGGCAAGTAAGCTTTAAAAGTTACTTGCCCAGCAAGAAAATCTATTTTGTCCCAGAATACTGGACAAGGTGTTATTGAAGCCCTGATAAATGCTTGATAAATCAACCAAGTTGTGACCATCAAAAAAGTGATCACCTAAGATATCAATTCTGTTAACTTATAGCCAATTTCTCCCCACTATGGCTGCAATAATTAATGTTTGGAGTTTCTAAAGAAGAATCTGTATTTTGATGGGTTTAAATGGCTAGGTTGTCAGTTTGAATCCACACTTAAATATTTTTTGTTTATTGTATTCTGCTTTTCAAGCTCAAAGATGATTACAGTGGGTTACGTGAACAGCACTCGGAACTTGAAGTTAAAGTGAAAACATCTGAGATGGAAATAGAAAGTCAAACAAAAAGATGTGCTCAGCTGGAAAGTGAAATTAAAGGAAAGGTGTGTAAACCATTAAATTTGGTTGTAGAGAATGTGCAGTACTTATGACATAATTTATCAATGGATTCCATCAGGATGAAATTTACCATCAGGATAAGTTAAAAGCAAGTCAGAGTTTAGGACTTCTTTTCTCCCCATTTAACTTGTTACATCACTTAAGGTGGATTTTGTATCGCTACAAAAACTGCAATATTTAAACGTTTTGAGTTTTACCCTGTTTTTTTTTTTATTTAATGAAATCAACAATAGTGATGGAAGTTTGTTTTATTTTTGTTAGGTTGAGGTTGTGACACTACTGCAACAAGAAAAATCCTCAGAGAAAACGTCACTTCAACAACAAATTGAAAATATTCAACAGTCCCTGAGTAAAAAGGATAGGGAACTGGTAGCTTTACAAGGGGAACTTCAAAAAGTATGTTCCTGATGGTAAACTATTTTTTAAAAAAATGTGCATATATACTACATTATTATAAACTGAACTGCTGACATTCGCTTGTGTAATTTGTAGTACAAAGAAACATCAGCTGAGAAAATTAAATACCTGGAAACTGAGAAGGAACAATTATCTCTGAGTTTGACCTCTTCCAAGAATTTAGTGGAGGAAAAGGTTGGTTGTATCTTTGTAATTTAATAAATGTTATTATTATTTTTATTATGGAAATCTGTTGTGGACTTAGATTACTATTCAGTTGTCAAGTATTTTATAACCCTAACCAGTTGTTCCGTGTTTCTTGTTTAGGAGAAATCCATCACCATCTTGGAGTCAGATCACCAGGAAGCAAAAAAGGAAATTCTTTCATTAAAGGAACAAGTTGCTTCCATTTCAGAAGTAAGTGCAGTTCTGGGTAACTTCCAGGCATGCTGACAGACACTTTTGAAGATAAGGAATATCACTATATACTACTTCCTTTTAAAACATGATCTCAATTAAGGACCTTTGAAAAAATTTATTCTTCATAACTGGCAAATTGCTGGTCAACCTCTCCACTAAACAATGTACAAAGTAAATTCCAGACTTGCTGTACCTGTAAGTATGCACTTTTGGTTCCCCTTGCCTTTTACAGTCGCATTTTCTTCATGTAGATGTATGAACAGTAAACAGCAAGTAATAATGATTAATGATAGTGCTACATCTGTGTTTTTTGAATTACTTTGTTTTGTTAGACTGTAAAAGACAAAACTGATCAACTGGAAAAAAACACTAAACAACATTTTGAGGAAAAGGTCAGTACTTGAATTCCGTTTGTAAGTCTGAAAACCATTTTCTTTATTTTCCCTGTTGATTGCAAAATCAAGATATTCCCTTCCTAATATTTGTCCGTACATTATACTTTGGATATACCCTTAAAATTCCAAATCATATTTCCCTGTTATTTTTTGGCATATCATTGTGATATTTCCATGTTATCTTTGTATGTGATATTTTCCCATGTATCAGTAAGCTTATGTTTCTCTCTTGTGATATTCCTGTGCTATTCCGTTATATTAGTGCTTGGAATGCTTACCCAAAACATCCTCTGTTGTAATATTATTTGTTATATATATGGATGCCTTTCTTATCATTGCTTTGCAGAAAGCATTGGAGACAAAATTATCTGAGTTAGACACGACCAACAGGAACCAGACATCAGAACTAATGTCGACTCTAAAGAATATTAAGGAAAAACTACATGAAAAAGAGGTATTTTAATCAAGAATCTTAATGTTTATGAGTTATAGCCCTTGAGTACCTAATCACTTATAAGCTGGTTCTGTTTTTATTTAATAGGAATTGTGTGCAAAACAAGCTCAAGAACAACAACAGCTTCAACAGAAGGTTTTTAATATATATATTTCTTACTGCTTTCAGATGGATTTGTTTCATATCAGTTTTAACCCATTCGCCCCGGGAAATTTTGCGGAAAAACGCGTTTTGAAGCTAGTCGTTTGGCTTTCTGGTCACTGTTGTGCTATAAGGAGCTAAAACTTACCCCAAAGGAAGCAATTTACAGGTCGTCGAACACTTTGGGGCCCTCTGATCCAGACGCCAAAAATTAGCTTGCGAAGTTCGGGCATGTGCAGAAAGCAAAATTTCGTTTTTGAGCATAAAAGTGACCTAGCAGTCTTGACTTTTACGTTTTGCTTTCTCCCCTTCCCTCTTGTTTAGCTTTTCTTGTCTCATTTTTTTCTTTTGCTGGGCATTTAGTCGGCTTCATTTTGTTGCAAAAAGTTTTTAGGAATAAAGCTTTTAGGATCTATAGCACAGGTTAGCGGACAAATTTGTCCTTGACCATTCAAACTGATGACATCACAAGCGGTAGAAGGGACGTGGTTCCGCACAGGCGGTAACCGGCTGCTCAGGGGCGAAAGGGTTAAAAAATTGGCTTTCTATAAAGAGACATCATTGTTTAAAATGTGTTTGTGTTTCTTTTCACTGTAGATTCAGCAACTGGAACAAGGAAAAACTGACTTAGAGAAAGCTATGAAAGAACTTGGAGAGGTGAGTGTGTTAGCTGTGGAACATCAGATGGAAACACACCATCACAAAACCTCTGGAGAACATTATCTTCAAGGGTGAAGTGTTGTGTGTTTGGGATTGATTACAGAGAATCAAGCATCAGCTCCAGAAACAACTCAGTTTGTTGGTTCAAAGTCAGTGCAATTGAACAGGTCCGGCTTCTCTAAAATTTGACCTGACAGCACGTGTAAATGTTTTAACATACTTATACAGTGGAATTCCTCCTTTGGAACACCTCTATTTAGGGACACAAAATCTGGTCCCGATAAAATGTTAGCATAATCTTTGTTTTTGTTACCTGTATTGAAGAGACACCTCTATTCAGGGGAAAGGGGCACCATTTCTGCATCTCGAAACCCAGGTATCACCTCCATTCAGAGGACTGCTTAGCTCACAAAACGTCACTGACAAAGTGTACACTAGTCACTGTGGTGACAAATTTCACAACATGATCTATCTCACTTAACTCAGTGTACTATACTTGTAGGAATTCAACACACAATATTACAGAGACAGGCTAATCATGTTTGTCAAACATTATCTAGCTGCTTGATTGCAGCAGATTCCGAGGCAGAATATATAAAAAATATTTTATTTGTTGGTTAATAATTATTATTAACAAACCCTAGCTCAACCTCTCTTCAGGGGACATTTGCCATGGTAACAAGGGAGTCCCCTGTATAGAGGTTCCACTGTATATAAACTAATTAGTACGCTTTCTTGGCCTTCACATTTGTTTGTCTTAGTTATTGTCGCCCGTCCCGCCTCTCTAAAATGAAATCCTTGTAATTTTCTTTTCGTTTCTTTTTACAGGCCCACCAAGAGCGAATAACTGTTTTAGAGACTGAATATAGCAATAAGGAAATGAAATTACAGGAACAGGTCAGATTGTTG
The DNA here is from genome assembly GCF_958299795.1 of Porites lutea. Taxonomy (NCBI): domain Eukaryota; kingdom Metazoa; phylum Cnidaria; class Anthozoa; order Scleractinia; family Poritidae; genus Porites; species Porites lutea. The sequence goes on along the minus strand of NC_133213.1, from coordinate 14,117,102 downwards.
TTCGTAGTAAAAGTTACACAACTAGACTCAAGTCATTCTCCTGATTTGAGTTAATCTTTTGAGTTTCTATGGAAACCATTAATGCGCAGGTCATTCAAAGAAGATCGTCAGAGCAGCACTTTCGTTTGGTGCTCCTTAATATTTTATATTCTTTTTACTTCACCTTTAGGCAAGAAAGGTAGCTTGATCAGTTGGTGATCGTTTAATTAAATTTTTTGTTCATTTTTGTTCGTTTGCAGTTTTTGTGTGTGTTACCAAAATCTGTATGAGAATTTCAATACTTTTGTCTTGGCTAGTAAATCTTTTAGCTAAAGTTCATGTGACATTTTCTTTCAAAGCTTGCTGAACAAGAAAAAATTGCAAGTGAGATGCAAACATCATTGGAGCAAAAAGATGATCGAATGACTGGAATGCAGAGAAGAATCGAAGTATGTGATTCTTGTAAGCCTTTGATTGCCAACACTTGTGCTGTGATGATTTTAATCAAAGCCAACTGGTTTGTACTGCTAACTTAAGCTTCTTGTGATTTTCGATTAATATTAGAGGGTTAAATGTAGTAAATCTTTCTCTACAGGTTTTAGAGGAAGAAGTAAAGAAGGAATGTGAGAGTTGTAAGAACTACGAAGCACAACTTTGTAAGATGCAAGTAGCATCTAAGGTAATCTTTCTTAAGCCCTGTTTCACTGCAGCCACATGCATGCAACTGTTAATTATTTTCATTTCCTTTGTTCTCTTCTTAGGAGGAGCAAGAAAGGAGAAGTAAACTTGAGAAAGAACTAGAAGATGCTAGAAGTGATATTAAGGTAAAAGCTGTCCACGTTACCTTCAGCCAAAGTACTTTTTGAAAAGCTTCTATTTGTGAGTGGTGTTTACTCGCTTTATTTATGGTCTAAGTCTGAAAATGTAAAATGCGAGATTTAATTTTTATGATTTATGATAAGTGAGAAGCACCCACTGTTCGGTTTACACCACAAATGCCATCCATACTGTGAACGAGCCCTCTGATTAGGGGGAAAAGGGCACAAGAGAAAACGCAAGCAAAGCGATTAAGTGGTGGTGGGGGGGGGGGGGGGCTGTACCCCCTTCCCCGGCTCTTTTTGCCTCTTCATTACACTGCGCTTTTTCACTTCTTTTTGCTTAATCCCCAAAACAGCGCTTGTTCACAAGCTATGCAAGGCCTAGAAGGGAAATAACATGCCAGTAACCGAAGAAAAAGATTTTAACAGTAGTAAGAATAATGGAGCTGAAGATCACCACTTGCTTTGCATTTTCAGGGCGGCAGCGATGCTCCAGACAAAAAGTAAACTCTGTGTTAGCTTTGGTTCATGAGTGACATACGTATATCACTTCCCCGGACTTAAACTTTGTTCTTTAGGGGCTTGTACTTTTTTCTGAATGACTTGAAATGAAATCAGTCAACTCTCCAAGACGTACATTACAGCAGCGTATTAGGAAGGTCTCAAATTTTCTGTTTAAGAGATCTGTCTGCCTTATAACGCTTATAAGAATGACAGGAACCCAACTTTAGGTGTCCGTTTTAGGGGCGGAGGGAGGGTGTTTCCATTACAGAATTGTCTGTCAGCAGAGGGTTGACTGAACAGAGAGTTGGCTATACTCTGCTTTTCATTGCTTTCCACTCATTGTGAATGTTGATTGTTCCCAGGACCTTCAGGGCCAGGTGGCAGCAGGAGAGGAGGAACTGGGGCAAGTCAAAAGACAGGCAGAAGAAACTGAAGGCAATTTGAGGCAAACTGTTGAACAACTAATTGAAGTGAGGCTTTGTTTTGTTTTGTTCAGTTCTACGTCCCCATGATGGCTGTTAAGTGAATTGTTGTTTGCTTTGTGTTCTAGTAGACTAATTGAGGCTCAGTCACTAACGTCACAGCAAAATCTCAGTCGTGTCTATTGTTTTCGGTAAAGAAGGCAGAGGAAAAAAAAAAACGCTGATGTAACTATAGTTTTGCATTTTGGTTTACTATTTTTGACAATTTTTTGGTCCCTTTCAGGCAAAGAATTCACTGGAGACGCAAATGTTGAATTTAAATAGTGATTTAAAAACTGCTAAGGAACAAGCAGAGAAAGTACAAGGAGAAAAGGTACTTTAATGCTCCCCTGTCCCTTTATTTCTGCTCCTACGTTTCGTGCATGCTCTTTTCTTCAGTTTTTCTACACTTACCTCCACTCTCCCACTATCCTCAGTGCGGCATTTAGATTATTAGAAATCAAAGTCGTGTTCCCGTTTTGACGTTTTTTACTTCTCTGTTCAGAATTCAGTCGAACAAGAGGTAGAAAATCAGAGAGAAGCTTTTAATGGTTTAAGGTAAGCAAACAAGCGTCAATGAAGTTTGGTTCCGGTGTAAACATTTTAAAGAGTGAGATAGTTTAAAATGGGAGGGATGCCTTTCTTTGGTACTGGTACAGCTATAATAATAATAAATAACAAATGTTATAGCCAGGGACACCCCTTCAGCATAAAAGGCTGATATCAATGAGTCCCCTGAAACATTATCGTTTGTTTTTAGGATCTCTCTGCAAACAAGGATAGAAGAATTAGAGAAAAATCTTGCCACTGAACAAGAAAGCAAAGAAAAGGTAAATAGCATTATTATCGCACTAGTGGGGCCACTGAAATAACTGAGATTCAGCAAGAAACAAAAATTGTGCAGCGTTGAACTGCAAACACTGTTGTTTGTTACAGGTTCAACAGGAAGCTCAGGAGAAACAGCAGCTTCTAATCAAGCAAAAGCTGGAACTAGAAAACAAGCTACAAAACACTGAAAAAGATCTGAAAAAGGTTAGTGATGGAGCAGTGTTAAAATTATAAAACACGGTTTTTAATGAATCTGGCCTGACCTTCCGCGCGCGAAGACTGTTAACGTTAGATAATGATGTAAACTTCTCCTGAGCGGTCTTTCTGAGTTATAAGATGACAAGACAGCTCTCTTTCAGCTATCCTTATGACGTTAAAGACATTTTAACAAAAAATTATCCTACTAGCTAAATTTGAAATTTTTATTTTAAAACTAAACTGAGCGCAGAAGAGGAGTAAGTTAATACTAAATCATACTTTCTGGGTTTCCTTCAATGTAGGCCATAGAACAGCACGAGGAAACAAAAGAGGTTTCTAAGCGAGTTCAGTTGTTGCTTAAAGAGGAAACAGCAGCTGTTCAAATGAAACTGGTAGGAAAGTAGTTTTGTGAATTCCAAACCTTCCTTGCAAGCACCCAAATTCTGGGGCCGTGCCGTTTATCAATACAAAAAAAGGCAGAATATGTTGTGTCACTCAAAGATAAGCATGTGAAATTGCGCTTTATTATGGAGTTATCACTAGTGTCATCATCACCATTTCTTGGAACAAGTGCCTTAATTTGCGACGTCCTGGACAAGGAATTCTTATCTAAATAACTCTGCATTTTTAGGCAAACGAAACCCAAGAACTAGAAGAGCTAAAGAAGGACAAGGAACAAACTGAAGCCAGGTTAAATATTCAGATTTCTTCATTAAATGAAAACCTTGCTGCGGCAAGAGCTGAGGCGCAGAAATATCAACAGGAAACGAAAGAGACTCAGGAGAAACTTGAACAAGCAGAGAAGCGAAATGATGATTTGAAAGGAGAAACTGCTGGTGAGTGCGGACTGGTGACTAGTGAGCCTCGGTATGGTGTATGTATCAATCAAACAGTCATACACCGCAAACTCAGAAATCCTTTTGAAAAATTAACTTTTTCAACAGTGCGACCACAGTGTTGCTATCATTCGACTTCGTAGTTAAAGCGACGAAAAGTATTATGAAATCCCTGCTTTAGGGGACATAAAACTTGGTCCATTTTCTCTATATTTTTTACATTACGAGACATGATTCACTAACAGGGACTCTGTACTGTGGTGGTGTCCGTCTCTGTACTGATCGCTTGGACAGGTGGTTTTCCTAATTTTAAACTTGTATTTCATTATAGTTTTGGAAGCAACTGTTCAAAATAATTTAGACGAAAGGAGAAAACTTCTTGAAAGGTTTGTGACAGTCTACGTTCATTTTTAAGAAAAAACTGATTTTCAAACATACCACTTGTTAGTTCAGAGTGAAATAGAATATTACTGTTAATTGTAGATGTGTAGCGGGAGACGAGGTCTTGGAGAAACAGAAAAAAGAAAACGCTGAACTAAAAAAAAAAGTAGAGAATGCACAGGCCGCTATGATGGAACTTACACAGGAAAACCAATCACTTCAGGTGAGTCTCAGCACCACCTTAAGTTCCCAATCAAGTCACGTCAGTGTCAAAACTGTTGTGATAAATAACCTTTTCCCGTAAAATAGGCTTAGTAGACCTTCCAGTAATTAGTAATTGTTTTGATATATAAGCACATTAGAGCGTTATACAGAACAGCGCGCAGTGAGACTAAAGTAGGTGATGTGAATGATACCAACGAAATTAGTGTGTAAGCAATGTGAAAACAAGGTGGACTATGTGTGAACATACTAAGAAGCTATAATCTACTAAATGACAATCAGCTGTTGGAGATGGCTCAAGACCGCCATCAATGGAGGAAACTTGTGGTCGACTGCTCCGCAGCCAAAGGATGATGATGATGATGATGATAAGAGAATAACAAGACAATGTAACAACAATGTAGCCTGATTAATTTACGTACCAATTAAATAATGTGAGCAGAGTGGCCTAGGCGAGTAATACGAACGCAATGGAGCCTAGGTTCGGTGATAGATTGGAACCCCAGTATAACGAAATGCCAGGACACTGGAAAATGTTTTGGTTAATACGGGGATATGTTACGTTATATACACCTCATTATCCGACCGGGTTGTTTTTTATATCGAAGTTCCCAGCTCTGTCATGTAAGACGACTTCAGTTGAGACCGCATCCTGCTTCTTTTCAGATCTTAAACAATCAAAAGAATGCTCGGAGATGGGAAAACGATGACGACGTTACAACTTGCAATGGATGCGAGAGGCAGTTCTCCATGACCATAAGAAAGGTTTGTTTCAGTGGTCTAAAGGAAGATCAAAACTCTATCACATCATCTATACTGTTTGCAATCTTTTTTTGTTTCTTGCTAATATTTTTTCCTTCGTTTTCAGCATCATTGTCGGAATTGCGGGTAAGCATAAACACTCTCACGTTTCCTCTGTGATTTAGACTACAAGACGGTCCGTATTTTTGCGTATTCAAGTACACGCGAGCAGTCAAACAAACGGTCTGGAACGAGGCTGAAAACAGAGAGCGCGTGTGAGGCTCGCGCGCTTCGCGCGCGTAAGACTCTTAAGGCACGCTTAACCGATTTCTTTACTGATTTTGAGAAAAAAACCGACTGTTTTGCAGTCTATCTGTGATTTAATGTTTGCGTTCATTCCCAAAACTATCAGGGTACATTTCTTTTTGGATAACGAACATTGTTAGTTAGGAAGTTTGAGAACAGAAAGTCCTAAAACCGAAGGAGGAATCTTATTTCTTCTTACATTGTTGATTATTTTTTAATCGGGCAGAAGGGCAATGTGAATGAAGTTAGTCAACAGCTAGGCAATGTGGCTGGATATGACACCTGATTTAAGTGGTCGAGCTCTCATTTCTCCATACAATGTTAATTCATTATCAGTTAGGCAGGTGAGGGAAGAGAGAATGCCATCAAAGTCAAAAGTGTTTTACTGATGCCTGTCTCGTCCTTTGTAGTTTGATTTACTGTTCTGACTGTACTGCGAAAAGTGCACCTCTTACTTCAAGCAAGAAACCAGTGCGAGTATGTGATAAGTGTTTTGCGGACGTCACATCAGGAACAGCCAAGGTACATTCCACTCACAGCTATTTCAAAAAAGGTTGTAGGAGAGAATGGCGAACGCGGTGAATTCCGAACGGAGGTTGCACGACCGAAAGGAACTGTGGTTACGCTATTTGAAATGCAAAATTTCATAAGTTGCGTTCACCTTGCGTGAAAATGAATACACCAACTGTGAACGTTTGTCTCAGGGTTCTTGACTCTAAAGACAAAAGAAACTCATACTTTTTTTTACGTTCCTCGTTTCCTCGTATGAACGGCCTTTTGTCTCCGACTTTAAAGAGCCATGTCCAGCCCTGGCCATGAAATCCAGAGTTTCTTCACTTCTTACTTAGTTCCACACTTCCCAGAGGTGTGGAAGTGTGGAGTAGTCCGACAAAGTAAGGATATTGTCGCACTTTTCCCCCAGTCATGAACCCTTTGTCATTCTTTACTTAGTTCTACACTTCTCAGAGGTCTGGAAGTGTGGAATAGTCCGACAAAGTAAGGATATTGTCGCACTTTTCCCCCAGTCATGAACCCTTTGTCATTCTTTACTTAGTTCTACACTTCCCAGAGGTGTGGAAGTGTGGAAAAGTCTGACAAAGTAAGGATATTGTCTCACTTTCCCCCAGTCATGAACCCTTTGTCACTCTTTACTTAGTTCCACACTTCTCAGAGGTCTGGAAGTGTGGAGTAGTCCGACAAAGTAAGGATATTGTCGCACTTTTCCCCCAGTCATGAACCCTTTGTCATTCTTTACTTTGTTCCACCTTTCTCAGAGGTCTGGAAGTGTGGAAAAGTCCGACAAAGTAAGGATATTGTCGCACTTTTCCCCCTGTTAAGAACCCCTTGTCATTCTTTACTTAGTTCCACACTTCCCAGAGGTGTGGAAGTGTGGAAAAGTCTGACAAAGTAAGGATATTGTCGCACTTTTCCCCCAGTCATGCACCCTTTGTCATTCTTTACTTAGTTCTACACTTCCCAGAGGTGTGGAAGTGTGGAAAAGTCTGACAAAGTAAGGATATTGTCTCACTTTCCCCCAGTCATGAACCCTTTGTCACTCTTTACTTAGTTCCACACTTCTCAGAGGTCTGGAAGTGTGGAGTAGTCCGACAAAGTAAGGATATTGTCGCGCTTTTCCCCCAGTCATGAACCCTTTGTCATTCTTTACTTAGTTCTACACTTCCCAGAGGTGTGGAAGTGTGGAAAAGTCTGACAAAGTAAGGATATTGTCTCACTTTCCCCCAGTCATGAACCCTTTGTCACTCTTTACTTAGTTCCACACTTCTCAGAGGTCTGGAAGTGTGGAGTAGTCCGACAAAGTAAGGATATTGTCGCACTTTTCCCCCAGTCATGAACCCTTTGTCATTCTTTACTTTGTTCCACACTTCTCAGAGGTCTGGAAGTGTGGAGTAGTCCGACAAAGTAAGGATATTGTCGCACTTTTCCCCCAGTCATGAACCCTTTGTCATTCTTTACTTAGTTCCACACTTCTCAGAGGTCTGGAAGTGTGGAGTAGTCCGACAAAGTAAGGATATTGTCGCACTTTTCCCCCAGTCATGAACCCTTTGTCATTCTTTACTTAGTTCTACACTTCCCAGAGGTGTGGAAGTGTGGAAAAGTCTGACAAAGTAAGGATATTGTCTCACTTTCCCCCAGTCATGAACCCTTTGTCACTCTTTACTTAGTTCCACACTTCTCAGAGGTCTGGAAGTGTGGAGTAGTCCGACAAAGTAAGGATATTGTCGCACTTTTCCCCCAGTCATGAACCCTTTGTCATTCTTTACTTTGTTCCACACTTCTCAGAGGTCTGGAAGTGTGGAAAAGTCTGACAAACTAAGGATACTGCCGCACTTTTCCCCCAGTCATGAACCCTTTGTCATTCTTTACCTTGTTCCACACTTCTCAGAGGTGTGGAACTGTGGAATAGTCTGACAAAGTAAGGATATTGTCGCACTTTCCCCCTGTTAAGAACCCCTTGTCATTCTTTACTTAGTTCCACACTTCTCGGAGGTGTGGAAGTGTGGAATAGTCCGACAAGTTGAGTTTAATGTCACACTTTCCCTGAGTCACGAGAAGCTCAGTGCGCTTTATCAGCGCTTGGTTTTATTTCTGTATGGTTTCTTACATTTTTCCTCAAGAACTGTTTTTATTTTGAATAGCAGATATAACCATTGTTTCAATGCCAGCTGTTGAAAGAAACTTAAAGTTAAGAAATCCGATCTCCAACCAAGCTTTCTTCCTTATCAGTACGGGTTCAAATTTGATCATTGTTAGATCACGCCATATATCCACTGTTTCGTAGTTTTTCCTCTTCTCTAAGATTATGTAAATGCTGGACATAAATTATGAAAAAGAAGCAACACCACGCTCGGAGGTGAGCGGCTCGAGGCCAAGAAACCGCGAAAAAGAATTCACCTAAGGGTGACTCTCTAAAGACGAAGAGGAGGGTGGACCATGCAAATATTTTAGTATTGTCACGTGCCATAGAGATAACATAAATATTGCCGACCCTATAACACGCACCTAAACAGTGATTCACGCTTTTCAACAGAGAGATCTGCAGGTAGCTACTCTAGGCTGATAAGTCACAATTATTACTTTATACAGAATGCTGTATATTTTTAGACCAATTTAGGTCATGAACCTGATGAAGGAATAGAACAATAACAATTGATTTGAGCATTTATAAACTTTATCAAGTTGATCTTAAAGCGAGGAAGATAGAACGTACATACTCTGCATTCTTTACTACCTATTTTTAGCGGTGTCACGATCTTAAGAGACCTGACTGTTGTACCCAATTGAAAGCTCCCGGGGTTAAGATTCTTAGTGTATTGTATTTGCATTATAATGTGGCATTCACATTTAAGTGATATGGAAATTCCTAAAACAAAACGTTTTATACCCAAAGGGTTTGAATTGGGTACGACATTGAGTCAGCCGAATAGATCTATAGGAAGGAGAAAAACCCAGAATAAGACGTCTCATATATGGCACATTAAGATGAAAAATTTCAAACATAAAAATCCATAGATTAGATGACGTTGTTGAGGTTTCCGTTGAAAAATGAATAAATAAATAAACGAAGATAAAGGACTGACGGGGACTTCGTGACAGAGAAAACGTAGGCTTGTTTTATGGTCGGGTATTCAAACAGATGGCAGTGAAACAAGGCTAATATCTTCTAGTCATAAAATTGTTGTCTAAACTTAAAATAGCATTTAAAAAGATGTAAAACGAGTTGAAGGAATAAAACCAACAAATACTCCCACTGCGCTTTATTCTCATTTCATACATAGGAGTGTAACTAAGAAAAGAATGTCAAAGGATTCGTGACTGGGGGGAAAGTCCCAAAAACCACACATTTTTCAACCATTTTCTCAGTTTAACAATAACGCATTACCGCGAATCTTCGCATATTTTTGCACAATGTGACAATATCCTGACTCTGTCAGACTATTTCATACTTCCACACCTCTGAGAAGTGTAGAACTAAGTAAAGAATGACAGGGGTTTCGTATGACCAGGGGAAAAGTGTGACATTATCCTGACTTTGTCAGACTTTTCCACACTTCCACACCTCTGAGAAGTGTAGAACTAAGTAAAGAATGACAAAGGGTTCATGACTGGGGGAAAAGTGCGACAATATCCTTACTTTGTCAGACTTTTCCACACTTCCAGACCTCTGGGAAGTGTAGAACTAAGTAAAGAATGACAAAGGGTTCATGACTGGGGGAAAAGTGCGACAATATCCTTACTTTGTCAGACTTTTCCACACTTCCAGACCTCTGGGAAGTGTAGAACTAAGTAAAGAATGACAAAGGGTTCATGACTGGGGGAAAAGTGCGACAATATCCTTACTTTGTCAGACTTTTCCACACTTCCAGACCTCTGGGAAGTGTAGAACTAAGTAAAGAATGACAAAGGGTTCATGACTGGGGGAAAAGTGCGACAATATCCTTACTTTGTCGGACTATTCCACACTTCCAGACCTCCGAGAAGTGTAGAACTAAGTAAAGAATGACAAGGGGTTCATGACTGGGGCAAAAGTGCGACAATATCCTTACTTTGTCGGACTACTCCACACTTCCAGACCTCTGGGAAGTGTAGAACTAAGTAAAGAATGACAAAGGGTCCATGACTGGGGGAAAAGTGCGACAATATCCTTACTTTGTCAGACTTTTCCACACTTCCAGACCTCTGGGAAGTGTAGAACTAAGTAAAGAATGACAAAGGGTTCATGACTGGGGGAAAAGTGCGACAATATCCTTACTTTGTCAGACTTTTCCACACTTCCAGACCTCTGGGAAGTGTAGAACTAAGTAAAGAATGACAAAGGGTTCATGACTGGGGGAAAAGTGCGACAATATCCTTACTTTGTCAGACTTTTCCACACTTCCAGACCTCTGGGAAGTGTAGAACTAAGTAAAGAATGACAAAGGGTTCATGACTGGGGGAAAAGTGCGATAATATCCTTACTTTGTCGGACTATTCCACACTTCCAGACCTCCGAGAAGTGTAGAACTAAGTAAAGAATGACAAGGGGTTCATGACTGGGGCAAAAGTGCGACAATATCCTTACTTTGTCGGACTACTCCACACTTCCAGACCTCTGGGAAGTGTAGAACTAAGTAAAGAATGACAAAGGGTTCATGACTGGGGGAAAAGTGCGACAATATCCTTACTTTGTCAGACTTTTCCACACTTCCACATCTCTGGGAAGTGTAGAACTAAGTAAAGAATGACAAAGGGTTCATGACTGGGGGAAAAGTGCGACAATATCCTTACTTTGTCAGACTTTTCCACACTTCCACACCTCTGAGAAGTGTGGAACTAAGTAAAGAATGACAAAGGGTTCATGACTCGGGGAAAGTGCGACAATATCCTTACTTTGTCAGACTTTTCCACACTTCCACACCTCTGGGAAGTGTGGAACTAAGTAAAGAAGGACAAAGGGTTCATGACTGGGGGAAAAGTGCGACAATATCCTTACTTTGTCAGACTTTTCCACACTTCCACACCTCTGAGAAGTGTGGAACTAAGTAAAGAATTACAAGGGGTTAGTGCCTGTGGGAAAAGTGCGACAATATCCTTACTTTGTCAGACTTTTCCACACTTCCACACCTTTGAGAAGTGTGGAACTAAGGATGAAAAAGGAAAGTAGGGATCTTGTGGCCAGCACTGGACATTTGTGAAGCCTCTGCACTGAATGCTGAAGAACATGGACAAACCATATAACCCGCAATCGAAGGTCTTCACTAAATGGAGCTGGCATCATTGACTAGCTTAGATAGGTGATTATTTACCATCAGTATTCAAAACCCACAGTTCCTTTCGGTCGTACAATCTCCGTTCGACAATTGCCATTCGCCGCCTTGTTCTCTCAGAGAACCTTTTTTGAAATAAGTGTATATTCCTAATAGCCAAGATTGTTTTGAGTCAGGATGATGTATATTACGTTACATCATACCCATTGCGTTACTTAATAGCTCAAATAGGGACGACTGCGTTACATTATACCCACTAAGTACTTGTTGCGGATCATGACGTAACGCGCAGTGTTGATTACGTTACGTTGCAATCCAATGGTGCATACCATGGAAACGTTTTCTGATTGTCTGCTTTGCGGATGACGATGATGGTGACCTCGCAATTTTCTCTCGTTACACTCAGATTGCTGTGAATACGTTAAACACCACACATGATATACATTGCGTTTTCGCTCACCACTAAGAAGTGATGGCGTTGCATTACAACCCAAATTGTGTTACTTCGTTTGCGTAACGTATTCCATTTTAATGACGCATCCATCCTCATAAATTTATTTGGTATCCACCTCGCTCGACATGTTTTCAATGTTTTTGTTTTGTTTTTTGTTTTTTATTTTCCAGTCATATTCTTTAGGTAACAAGCAAGGCTTTTAACTGAAAGCACTGCACGTGAATATTCCTTGGTGTCTAAATTTGTCAATCTGTAGTTTCTCCTTTCGTTATCGACGCATTGCAGAACTGGAGGATGGTTAGATTTTACATGATCATCAAGCAAGAGATAATGTTTTGGAGAAGAACAAAATTGTACTTATTAGGATTTAATCTCAGCGTATAAAGTCATTCATCTTAATAGCTTCTCAATATGTGAGGTTTACTGTGACATTTAGCTTCGCGTTTTGTGGCGACACCGCAAACAATCACCGTTTAAAGTCAAACGTTAACATATAGCTGCTGCAGTTTAGAAATACACGTGGACAGCGCCCTGCGTTTTTTTTTTTTCTTTTTTTTTCTCCACGAAACAGGTTTGCATTCAGCCAAGCCAGGTTTCTCAGAATATGTTAAACTTCAAGTGGAAACTGACTTAATCAAAGAGTTTGCACATTAAGAAACAGCCCATAACAAAAAAGTTCATTTCTAACCGACTTTTAGCGCTTAAACGCTTCCGTAAATCACGTGACATCGGGAAAGCGCGATGCTAAAAGTCACTATAACAAGAAAGAGAATTTACTAAATTAGCACCATGTCTTAATATTAAAGGAACAAAAGTCTACACAAGTAAGGAATGTTACAACTTTTCGCAATCCAAAGGTATATAATATTTTTAAAGACATTAAGATATCAAATCTAGTTATATTTTCCTAAAATTGTTAAGGTTTGGACCAGAAAATTTATTCACTCTCGGAAATAAGCTGTGGCAGTGTATTTTAATATTGTTTATCATAACAGGTAAAGCTGGTAAATATTGTAAATAGTTAGGTGAAAATTATCTTTTAGTTAGCTGTATGTTTATAGTTAGTATAGGTAATAGGTAATAGTATGATTTGTAGTGATATTTGATATAAATACCACGAGTGATTTTTCAAAATTGTTATACGTAATTTCACTCGCCTAACGGCTCGTGAAATTTGAGACAATTTTGAAATATCACGAGTGGTATTTATGCCAAATATCACGTACAAATCATGCTATTATTTGTTTATACTACTACCCACAAAAAGTTTGTAATTTTCATATGTAGGTATTTCAAATTAAGCTGAAATACCACTGCCCTAAGCCAATCAAATTGCAGTAATTTCTCATGTAGTAGTATAATAAGGCAAATACGTTAAATTAAACCCTTAATCTACGTTCACACGGCTGCAGCGAACGAATTTTCGACCGGTGAAAAATTTCGACCGGACACTTCCTTCACACGGAACCGTTAAATATTTTTGCCCTTTTCTCACGGAACTTTGAATGGCTAGGTCTCTAAATTTTCGCACGGTTATTAAGGGAACACCTATACCCACGCATTGTCAACCAGTAGAAAATTATCTTGTCTTTTCTTACTCATGCAGCCATTATACCTTGTAGAGGTACCTTTATCTATTTTTCAGTGACTGGAAATGGCATTATTCGCCGTTTTCTTAGGTGTGCTCAAATTCTTATCAAATGTTCGTACTTTGACACTTTATTCCCAAAAGTCATTATTTTGAAAATATAAGCTGTGAAGAATATAAGTGTGAACCAGACCTTTCTCTCTGAGCTCAAGGTTTCTCTGGATGTTATTCACTCTTTTTTTTTTTTGCGAGTGAAATTATGCCTGAAAGACGTTTCTTCTTAGAAAATTCACTCAAGTAGGTAGTCTGTATAATCTTATTATATCTATGAAAGAGGAACGAGAGGGATCTCCATCAGTTAAGACCCAACTTCATTTTTTTGTGAAAAAGTTTACTTAAGTTGATTTACAAACATAGTAGTTCTAACTTGTATGAGGGGAAAATCCTATGGTATAATCACATAAAATGAAGCCACTTCAGTGAAACCTCCACATTCTAACTTTGTTTGTTTTGGTTTGTATTTTTAAAATGAAAAACGCAATTTTTGTTCCCGTATATGACTGGTACTTTAACAGTAAGGAAACCTTTTAAATGAAATGTCAGAATTTTAGATAAAAATTGACTCCTGCTGAAAATGCGTAAATATTTTCGATCCAATGTCAATATTCAAATAAAAGATTATTAACAAACTAAACTGGGTTGGTCGGTTTTTCATCTTGCTTCTGTTTTTTGAAAATTCATGCGTTCATATCTGTGCGAAAAGATATTTACCTGTTTACGTAGTGATTTAAAAGTTCAGCCTGTATATTTTTCTGGTAAATTATTGTAAAGTTGCCATCCTACCAAATCCAATTTTGTAAATGAGGGAAACGAGTTCAGTCATTCAAAACATGAGCAACCACAATTCAAGGCCATGAGACATCATCTCTTATTTAAATATTGAATTGTTCATCTCTGAAAAAGGGACGTCTTAACTAATAGAGCGTTTTCATTCACGTGACCAGCAGGTATGCAAAGTTATTGGAACAAAATACAGTTTTTCCTCCCTAAGCGAGGGGCCTGAGGCTATGGCGTAGCGAGGGTTTATAACTTTGTCGAAATTCGCATCGTACGTGGATCGCAGAGCGCAATGACGTCATCAAAGCGACAAACATGGTCAGTTGTTTTAACTATTTTCGCGGCCGCTATGGTTCTGGTAAGAGATTTTGACTTCAGAAGTAGAGAACTATGAAGCAAGTCGAAGCAGTAGCTTCAAAATAAGAGCGAGAATCGAGAATCTCAGCGTAATGAGATTTCTGTACTGAATTAATCGTTAGAATTAGAAACTGAGGCCATCAATTTCAGCTTGAAAGGGGAATAGAAGAAAACAGTTAAAAGAACCATATGAAGGAAAAGATCTGTCAGTTAGGTGAGTTTTACTTACTGTTTTACTCACTTGGTTACCCTGTGTTATCATTTGTTACCCTGTGTTACCCTGTGTTTTCCTTTGTTACCCTGTGTTACCCTTTGTTACTCTGTGTTACCCTTTTTTAGCCTGTATTACCCTTTGTTACCTTGTGTTACTTTATGTTACCCTTTGTTACCCCGTGTTACCCTTTGTTACCGTGTGTTACCCTGTGTTACTCTCTGTGACCCTGTGTTACCCTTTGTTACCCTTATTTACCCTGTGTTACCCTTTGTTAACCTGTGTTACCCTCGTTAACCTGTGTTACCCTTTGTTAACCTGTATTACCCTGCGTCACCCCGTGTCCCTTTGTCCCCCTGTGTTTCCTTTGTCCCTTGTGTCTCCTTGTATTCTATTGTGTCGCTGGTGTCCCCTGTGTCATTGTATGTCCCCCGTTTTCCCTTATGTCCCTTGTATCCCGTATGTCCCTTGTGTTTCCTGTGTAGAAACATTGTTTAGTAGATTTACATAGCATCCCTTATGTTACCTTTGTCCTCTGTCCCCCTCTGTTTTCTGTGGTCCTTTTGTTCCCTGTGTCCCTGTGTCCCTGTGTCCCCTTGTGTCCTCTTGTGTCTCCCTGTGTCATCTTGTGTCCCCTGTTTCCCTCTGTGTTCCGCTGCATCCCCTGTGTTCTTTTTGTCCCTGGTCTCCTTTATTTATGTTATAGAAAAAAAATAATTTTTATATTTAGGGTTTGCAGACCGCAGAATTTTATTTCTCATTTAATGGTTGCTTGTAACGCGACACTGACTCTCTTGTGGAAAAGTTAATTTACATAACGCGCTCGTAACGTGAGCTTGGGACGCCTGTGCAGAAACAAACTGGAGATAATCTCTGTTTAAAGAACAATCTAGACTGAGTCAACAGTGAAGTTTTTTGTTGTAGCTTCAGAAAAGCTGCAATTCATTCTTCTAAACTTAGACCTCTAAATCACTATCCGTGAGAATTTTAACATCCTGCAAATGAGCCCAGCGTGACAAAATATTACAGGAATCATCAAATTCACGGCCAAAAGAAAATCTTACCCATGCACACCCATTTTGGTGAACAATGAGGAACCTTGATCCTTTATTAAAGGCTCAGTCGCATCAGAGGTCAAATCCTGTTGGCCAGGAACAAAACCCACAGAAACCATTAAAATGTATGCATGAAACAGATCAACTTTATGACTTGTTAATGTATAAAGTCATGCGGCAAAAATAAAGTTTGCTCAGTCGAAATTATGAACCTCCCAGAGCATATTCTACGCGCCGGAGAAAATGATTGGAACAAGCAACATTTCAGCAGAAGATAAGAGTCGTACGTGCCTTCCAATCCCCTTGTTCTTCACTAAAGTTTTAGGTTAGATTTTGAATTTTTGTCCTTGGCAAAGTCTTCTCTCTCGTCCTTTCCTCTTATCTTCCCCCCACATAGTCGGCAAGGCACCTCGAGGAGTTGGATACGCTTTTTTATGACTTTGGATAGATAAAACAGCAACATAATTGTCGGTAACACACGGGAAAGATGCGGTTTTCACAAACTTCAATAATGGCAGTTAAGGTGCAGTGGTAAAGCATGGGATTCAAAAAGAGTTTACAAGATTTCGAGGTTGTTTAAGATCGTGGAATTTGGAGTGATGAAACTATAGTAACACTAGAACCAGTAAAACATAACAAGCTCGAAGAAAAATATGTGAATGCTAGACAATAACGATTTATTTTTACTTACTTTAGCATGGGACCATAAAATCCATCTACTTCGTCGCTTTACCACTCGCCAACTCGAAGACAATAACGATTTATTTTTACTTACTTTAGCATGGGACCATAAAATCCATCTACTTCGTCGCTTTACCACTCGCCAACTCGAAGATGAGAAGCTGCATTACAAAACTGGATTTCCAAAATGGCTTCCGATGTTTCCTGTCACCGTTGGCCCGCTTAAAGTCCGGATCATATGTGACAAAGAAAACTGGAAACAATGCGATTTCGCAAGCGAATCAGAAATTTTAAAAGAGGCCCACCATTTTCTTAGCGAACAATAGCTTCGGCCGTCACGAATGTCCTAATATATGGGGATAATCCGGTCTGGTCAAAGGATGTCATTTTTCACGAAAATAAAAAATCAAAACATTAAGTTTCGAAAATAGTTTGTTTAATTTTTAATAATCAACTAACAACTCACTGATTTATTAATTTGGGCGACCAACTTGAAGGCCTGGGTACCCCAGCAAAGATCTACCCGAAAATTTTATTTAAGCGACTATCTTTTAGGCCTGGGCACCCCAGCTAAAACCTGAAAAATTTTCGTTAGATCACAGCCTTGCTCCCTGTAGTTATTGGAAGTCTCATACACGCACATTTTCATCGAGAGAGACAGACGTCTGGGTACGAGGCAGCTTTTGTTGAATGGAAGTCCATTTATTGAGGATATCAGTAACGCTGGAAAGCAAATTTTAGTGAACTACCCCATACTTTTAACATATACGGTGGTAATATTGAAGTAAGTTTTGTTTTGAGGAGCAAAGGAACCCTTGCCCGTAACTCATCTTCTAGTGTATTTAACAGGACATCTCCGTCTGTCCAGCACACATTTGTTGTTGATACTTTCCAATACTTTCCAATGCCATTCATTTCCAATGCTCAACTTTCCAATACCATTCAACATAATTCTTTCTTACACCAACACATCCCGCGTAAACGCCTTCAGGCGTCTTATTTTTTCTGTTAAAAATCCGGCGGCCGAAATAATGCTATACATGTATGCTTTTCAATACACATTTAGAAATATAAAAGGACAACACTGTTAAAAGAAGAAGAAGAAGAAAAGAAATAATAGACAAATGACCTTCACAGCAGGATATTCGCGGCGGGTCACCCATCCAATTCTTAACCCTACCCGACACGGCTTAACTTGAAATGCGCTACAAAAAAAAAATACAAGTTCAGCGAGGGTTGATATGAGATGAGTATTACCAGTTACATAAGAAAACTGTTCAACTCCCACAGAATTGTTTTGGCACACGATTCTGGTGGATGTGATGTAGTATGAGTTCCTTTGGTGTCAAAATCGATGGGATCGTACAAATGGAGAAAACTGCTCATATAAAAGTTCCTCGCCGAAAGGCGACTTTAACTGGGCTGCCATAATACTATACAGCCGCCCCCTCCTCTCACAAAAATATCGCCACTTCTCCAATATTAGGCCGATTAAGCAACAGGACGGGAACGTCAGCTGACGACGGGAAAGCGCGCGAAAAGGACTAAACGCGACTTCCGGTGCCCAATTTGCCGCTCTGCTATTGGTCAAGCCAGTTGTTTAATTTGCACGGGCCGTCGTCAACTGACGTTCCCGTTCTGTTGCTAAATCAGCCTAATTTCTGAGGAGAGGGGGCGGCTGTACACTAGCCTGCGTCGCAGACACTCTGTATAGAGCGTCTGCGAATTAGTGCACAATATCGTGTTCGAATTCCGTAGAGTCGCAAGGACATATGTCGGCGTTTTTGATTATAAGTTTCTTACGCAATTTGTGATTAGTCCGATTTAAAACTAAGTATTGACAGGCCAAACACGACTCGTAACTTGTTTCAAGAGAGAATGAGCTCGTGATAGTGTGCAACGTGACCTTTGAGTCAGCTTGAACAACAGAGGTTTTTCTTCCTTTCTCTTTTATCGCATAGATTATGCAGTGCATGGATTATTCTAAACTTGGACTAAGCAAATCTGAGTCTCTCATTAAGTGCCTGAAAAACTTTATCAATGTGTCAAAAGCCTAGCTTACACGCAGTACTAAAGTCTCTTTTTTGCACTTGCTGGTAATAAATCGAATTCATTTCATAAAAGCTACGGGGCGGCGGGGGGCGGGGGGATGTATTTCGGATGTATTTTTTTGCAAAACGTATTTTGATCAACACTGCAGCTATAGTTTGCTTGGAAGCGTTTTTTAGTGTAGGCCCCTCCGCTTATAAGTCCTTTTAAAACCCCTAACGAACATATTCTCGCAACTTTAGTTAAACTAACGAAAATGAATATACTTTCGGGACCAGTGTCCCTCTAACCAAAAACGCCCACGAGATGGGAGCTGGATTTTTTATTATACTTGGCATATTTAGTTCAAACGTAACGCTTAAACACAGTATGATTTATTAACTAGAATTCTGGTACAGAGAAGATGTACAAAACGTTCTTACATCGCTTTGATAAACAAAACAAAACAGAAAGAGCACGAGAACTAAGAGTACAGAAATTAAACTGATTTTCTAGAACTTTGCGACTGGATTTTCTAGCTTTACGTCAGTAGAAATATAATCACTTGGGTGGAAGTGCTCAATTTAAAATAATAATAAATGAATCAAATACAAATATGAAAGAAAATAAATTAATATTAATTTATCTTCAAGGTCAATATATTAGGTTTTTTTCTCTCTCTCTGTCTGGATAATATTGTAGAACTTTGTTCGCAAAAATTTGATATTTACAATTATTTAATATGTTGTGGTTTCATTTAATCCTTGGTTGAAATTTTACCTTTTTTTGTTTTTGGGTATGGTAAATGTATCAATGAGTTTGAAACAAGGTTAATAAAAAATGAACCAAAGATAAAATTAAACCACGACAAATACGCTACAAACACGTTTTGTGCAAGTAGAATTCTGTTTCGACAACTAATAAAAACCCCACTATCAATTCAAATTTACGTATAAACTAAGGGATCCTGATCGGCTGTGACCTTATAATTTCGAGTTTGGTTTGAAAGGAAGTTTTTCTTAAGACTGTCGTTAAGTGAAGTTAACGTAACAGGGTAACAGGATACTGACTAAAGATTTATCAGCTAATCGCACTGAAAAAGAAACCTGCAACTGATACTAAGTGAACAATTGATAAGCACGTGTAAACGCACGTGAACAAAGAAAGAGTAATACCCAATAGCTCCTACGACGCAAGTAAAAGCACGTGCAACACACGCATGAGTAAACGTTGTATGAGTAAACCAGGCATTGAATAGCCCAATAATGGAACGACTGCCGTTAACTAACACACGTTACCTAACACTGAAAAGACAATGATAGAAAATACGTCAAGGCCTGACGTGACACCCCATGTGAACCTGATAATCGCTGAGTTTTTTTCTCTGACCAAAATTCAACAATTCATTGCATTTTAGAATCACTTGCTTTCCTCGTTACTAATGATGCCGTTAATAAACATTCGGACTATTTGAAGTTACAAGTATATCGGCAATGAGGAAACAATCTAGGTATTTTCTCATAACGTGTCTTAACTCCAAACGATTAAAATTTTCGTCCAGCGGTTTCTGGTGTATCCTTTAAAATCTTACTATAGTTTGGTGAAAGTCTGATGACCTACAGATGTACTTACTGCGCTTTTCACAAACATGCGAGCTCTAAAGTTCAAAAGCCGCCTTCACAATTGCGTTTTTTGCTGCCGTCAATCATAATTACGATCACAAGCAACGAACCTTGAAACACAGAAACACACAAAACGGATCGAAATCCACCAATCACAAATCACAAACCTTGACCTTTTAAACCCGTTAAAGTAAAGTTTTGCTTCCTAAGAGGTACGTTAAGATGATTGACGGCAGCGAAAAACGCAATCGTCAGTTGACTTTTGAACTTCAGAATTCGCATGTTTGTGAAAAGCGCAGTAATGAACTTGGCAAATCCTTGTCCTCAACAACCTAATTTTCACTCGGTCAGGAAACCACGTTGAAATTACTTTATCTTGCCTCATCTAAAGCTGCACTTTACCAAACATGAAGGCCTGGCCTCTTTTGTGTTGATGAATCACTCCTTAATATACTACAAAATCAAAAGACGATACGCCTAGGTTGCTAGAAAGCTTAATAAGCCGCGTGTTCACCTTAAACATTAATTTGCGTTCCGGCCATATTATTTTTTCCTTCCAAGTTTCACGAACACCTAGCGATATTTTCCGCAGCAAGTTTTCAGAAACCAATGATAAAATGAGAAATTTCGCCTCCAGTAGTTTGCTACATGGACAACGTATCTCAACCAGTGGTTACTTATTTACAAATTGAACTTGCTGCCTAACATCGTAGGAGAAATGCGCCTAAAAGTACTTGACTTTGATGATGGGCACAGTAAATGTAAAACAGGTGACTGGAGACTAAAGTAATATACAGGTAGCACTCTTGGGAGGAGGCCTGGTTGCAGAGCCGTTGTGTGATGCGATAGAGTTCAATCTTAGACGTTCGTCCTCCACAATTTTTGCCACTTTTGAAACCGCCTGCGCGGCACCGTCACTGTTGCCATTAGCAACCGCCTGCGCAACGTCTGCAGCAGCAGCGGCTGCTTTTATGGCGGGAGTAGAATGCTTTGATGTGGAAATCTGCTGGGCTGTTGCGCCCGCGACAGCGGCCGCTACCGCACTCGCGGCCATGCGCCTGATTTGCTCGGCGACTTTTTCGTCCTCGGTTATTTTATCGGATGCCGTTTTTGAAGGCTTACGATCGGCTTCCACACTTGTTTTCGGTTTACTGGGGACAGCGTCTGTTTCCACCTCCACAGAACAGGAGTCAAGGTTCGCGTTGTTTACCTAAATCACCAAAAATGCTTTAGAAACTTGGCGCGTATAAACAAACAGAAATACACTTTGCATCAAGGGTTTTGGGAAAGTTTTAGAAATAAGGAAGGGCCTGGGGCATGAGAGCATGGGGCCTAGAGGGCCCGGCTATGACTTAGATAAATTCTGTGCTGCAATCATTACTTACTACCTTTACCTAAACACAAAGGGTAGAGTGGTGAAGAAAATATCACTGAAACAAATTTCATCGGGCAGCACTAAACATAATAACATTTGGGTCTTTATTTGTAGGCATAGCATTAAAATTTGAAAAACAGTTTCAATGCTTACATACAGTCGTAAATAACAAAACTGGACCATTACTTTTGGGAATTCAATTGATGCAAAGACAGGTTTTACGGTTCTAAAGAGATAACAAATAGTGCGACATAGCCACTTTAAGATTCTTTACAACGGAAGCGCCAGTATCCACGTCATAACCGTCTTAACTGTAGCTGTTAAAAAAATCCACCTTGCATCTTGAAACTTGGGTTTAAACTTGGAAGTAAATTCACGATGCGGTCTTACCTGTGCCTCGTGTTCCGGAGTGCGGGGAGGTTCCGGTGGGTGTATGTCCCCGGTACCGTACAGAGTCCCGTTACAGTAAGTGATTAGCCGACTCACTTGTCCCTGATCGTACTGGTGAGAGAGGGCACTCCCTGAACCAGCACTTAAATCCAGGCACACTCCGTGATCCTTTAACAAGGACCCCAATTCATGTCCCTCCTGTTCCCAGGTAGATTTATCAAACAGAACTGAAACGAGGGGTTTGTTGTGTGAGAGAGCAGTGTTTACATCCTGAGTGGCCCGAGTCCAGTCCAGGTACCTTAAAGTTACCAAATAACCAAAGATTAGTTGCCGATATCTTGGTTTCTCAATCAGCATTAAGGGTGAAGTTCAAATGAAAGCTTCCAGGTATAGCCTGCGAGCAGGCTCTCCCAGGGCGCTCTGGCGGCGAGGCCAGAGCGCCCTTTCCCACCGCCGTACCCCCCGGGAGCCCCGGGAGAGCTTGCTCGCAGGCCATTCCAGGTATAATCTGCTTTTTGTTACTATGTGCAAAGTGGTTCTGCTGATATTACGGTATATCAGGAGATTCTTAGTATGTAAATCAAGAAGAAAAAGAAAAATGCGTGGAAACATACTGCAAGCACAGTGTTGACAAGCACACTGGAAATGTCTGCACGCTTATTCGGGGTACATATTCAAGTTGTTAGCTCACGGAGATCGCTTGCCATGCATGCCATTGCACCCCTTGCGCGTGTCAACCTGAATATTACCGCATTTTGTATGAACGATGACTCTTCCCTCGCGGCACCGCCTTCACATTCGCTCTCTGTGGACCTTTCTTCGTTACCCAAGGTTGTAAATTACACGGTGCAATTAGCCGCTAAGGAGTGCTAAGGGAAAACGAAGCTGAGCAGATGCACTACATGGAATACCTGTACGCGTGAAGGAATTTTATTTTGCAAGTTGAGGAGACTAAGTCCTCTTCACCAGGTTTTGACCCGGCTAATCCAACAGATTTCCCACGGATGATTTACACGATCAAATTTGACCGCTAAATAAACTAACATTAACAATCAGCTAAAAGTATACAATTTTCTAGTCAACTGACGAGAGGAAATAAATTCTGAGTGGCGTGAAATCAAAGGAAAGACTGGGCAATACCTTCAAAATTAACCCATGTCAGTTCAGTCACACAGTAAATACGGCCATTGTTTTTTTTTTTTTTTTCATGTGTGAATTCCGGGTGCACAAACAATATTTTAAGTAATCACGACTGCGGTTTTCACGAAATACATGAAAACAAGTTCCCGAGAAATGAGAAAATTTTTAAACAAACGTTAAGAAAGTAATATTCAGTTTACAATTCATGCATTATTGGCCATGAAATTTTTTCGGAAGTTTTTCCTTCTCAGTTACAAATGCTTCCGACACAGCTGGATCTAATATTTTACAAATACAATTTTTACACCTAGACAGAGAAATAATCAAGCAGGAAGTTGTCAAGAAGTGAAATGCTGGTAGAAAATATTTTGTCACTAACATTTTTAAACAATTCTTGTTTAGATCTGAAGTCTCTCTGAAGAAATAACCGCTTTACGACAGACATAATTTCTTTAAGATCAACCCAACTCGACAGACTATGAATAGAAGATCACGAGTAGTAACAGTATACCTCATTTTGATGCCACACCACGTACCTAAACAGGAGCCGACTCCTGACCTAAACTACTTTTATGACCAACGCCAATATTTTTCCCGGTTCAGAGTTTCTTCAAAATAGGATAAATGAATGAATAAAATCGCTGTCACTACGGTTACTTGAAACAAAACAAAATCCACAGCGTTTAGTTTAATTAGTCTCTCGTTTAAAACATATCAGTTTAAAATGGCGAACTAAGTTTTAAAGTGTAGTTCACTGTTTCTTTATCATTTAACGAGGTCACGATGGCAAACAGTCGAAACAGTTAACAACGCTGTTACTTTGAATTGGCTTCACTCAAACCACTGAATAAAGGTTAATTTTTTACATTTTTTCTTTCTGAAAAACTCGAGGGCCTCGTAGCAGCTTGATGGTGAAGACACTACATGGAAATATTAAATGATATTGTCCGCTGTATGATGCTCGTTTAAATAGCAAAAGGTTTTGCTCGCAAAACATCTCATTTCCCAGAAAATAACGAAAATAATTGATCGCGTTAATCTCCTGGTAAAATTGAACAAAACTGTCAACAGAAAGGCAATAAAAGATTGATATTACATTCAAATGGGTCGCCATTTTCAATATTCTGAATATTGCATGGCATGCAGCATCCAACATCGACGGCTTACTACAATACTGAAGGCCTCATCATCATCACACACACAGAAATGATAGTCTTAGTGTTATCAATTGACAATTCAAGATAAACAACGAAAGAAGGTTCCAATATTGGATATTTAAACTCGGCAAAAATACAAAATTTACCAGTTGAAATTGAACTAACATCGTACACGAAATACAGCGTTAAAGCCATTGTATTCAATCCGACATCAGAGAAAATCGAGATAAGGTGGTTACGGCGTGAAAATCACAGATTTCACGGACTTCACCATGGCTTGAATTAAAGAGAACAGCTCAAAATCTAATATTTCACACAGGGTTTCGCAACCGATTAAAATCAATGCACATTAAAATTACATTTTACTGCATGCATGATCAGAAAATAGGATGTGTACCTCGAGTGCTTTGTGCTTCGTATCTTCAAAGGTTTATACCTTTACAGCTTTCTATTCCTCGCAAATAAACCAAGGCAGTGTGATAGATGCGACACAAATAAGGACGGCGAAGATAACCGAATGATTTTGTGGCGACAAGTTTGTTTATTACCGTGGATACGGCAGCTCAAAACCAGAAATATAAGAACGAGCAGCTGATATTCATAACGTTTGACGTCATTTGGAGTGTCAACTGTGTTATTTCACGGGTTGTCCAATGCCGCTGATAATCGCATCTGTTTCGGTAAATTTTGACTCAGTAAAAAAATAAAAACGACAAAGCAAAAAATATATGCATAAAAAAACGGCTGTATCACCAGGTACACGAATTTTAGCAACACTCAAAAACGAAAGCAAAATAAACGAAAATTTTGCTTGATATAAAGCAATTGCAGAAAATTTAGCAAGTCTCAAGACTGAAAAGATGAAACACTGACGAAACCAACCGAGATACGGCTTGGTAACTAACTCCATTATGTAGCGGGATCTATAAAGTTCTTTCATTTCAGCAACGGCAAAAATCAATAAAAACAACAAATTCATTTAGTTGGTGACACACTGGCAAAAAGTTAATACTCGTGCGCGAATCGAAAGACATGTTGGTTTCAAAGTTTTCATGCTCTGACTTCAAAAGCAGTGACAAAAGCAGTAATAAATTGGCAGGAAACCAAACTATGGGAAGCCTACGAATTGTATTACCAACCGTCAGCAACTGTAAAATTTCGAAAATTGCAAATGATGAATATTTGCTTTTGAAAAGCAAATAAATAGATTTTCCTACGGCTTGTATTTCACTAGGACACTGAATTTTCTGCCGGCCCGCGACAGCCTGCCTAAACAGACTTTTTAAATCGCGGTTGCCGTAGCAACGTGCAAGTTACGTTTACATAAACGATCTCATTTAAAGAGGATAGTGTGAATCATCTTCAACAATTTTGTTTTATTTTACTACATCAACTGTCTCTCATCCAGTTCAAAGAAGAAATAAAATTTTATAACAAGGAATTTAAGACCAGAACTCGCGATACAGATCTTTTTTAACAGCAAACGTTTCTTGCAGTCGAAACATTATTTTTTAGAAAACCCAAAGCTCACGCAACAACCTTTGAAACTCGGAAAAATTCTCGCCTAGAACAATAAAAGTTTTTCATACAGCACATGTTGTAGCGGTTACAGCGAGACGCTGTTAGCCCTTTAAAAAATTAACATTTGAGAAATTAAAAATTTACATATTGAACTTGGTGAAAGCTGGTGATAAGCGGTACGCTTCATACGTGTCCACGCGCGGTTACTGCATCACTTTTAACTGCGTCAGTCAGTCAGTAAAATTTTACCTTTACGGCGAATAAAAGACTGCGTCGGAGAACAACTCGAAAGAAAAAATTCAACTAAAACATCCCTTTGACTCCGAAAAGCGCAGTTTAAGACGGTCGTTACTCTTCGACATTGATTCATCGATGGATTTTCCGATCTTGGCCAGTTTTTTAGCGAACCATTTTTAGTTTGTTTCGTCTGAACGGAGGTAAGAAACAATTCGACAATTTAAGGTCAAAATATAAACTTTTAGAACCATCTAAGTAACAAACAATAGATGAAAAATTGGTTCGACACCGGATTTCAGTCAGAAAACGGACGTTAGAGGGTTTCTGCAAAAAAAAAAAAGCTAAAAAGAACAGTAATAAGAATAAATGTACCTTTATCAAATTATGATCCTGATGAAGTATTATTCTATAAAAGCATGTTGTTCGAGTGTTCACTGTTGTCACAACTACAAACGTTTTGTCAGAGGAGGTTTAATGCACTTTTACGTGTTTACACTTAAGCCAAGAAACAATTATTTGCATAAAAATAACTGCTATTACGTCCAACAAAGAAGATCACTTAGACGACAAATTTGACAATGCTTATCTCTTTTAAAGGTCTAACAACAGCCATAAAAGCACGTACAAAATATACGCCCTCACTATAATTTTTCAGATGTGTCGATTAAAAGTTGAAAATATTTTAAGTTCAAAATTGAACCTTAGATGTTAGGAATGCGCTGGTAAAAGTACTCTGTTTCGCCAAAAAGCATTTTTTTTGCAGTCATCAGAGTTTGAATTAGTAATCATGAGAACTTTAAGTAAAGCCGACTGTTTTCTAATGCTGCCGACATGTTTTCGACGTAGTCTACCTGGGTTTCATATATTTCTTAGACAGTGGAAAGAAAAACATTCAAGAATATCTTAAATTTCAATTTTTGAAAATACTGAAGAAAAAAAAAGCGCCATCCCAAGTTAAAGTACTGCTCAGTAGCTTTCATATGAACGATGACACGCAAGGATTTCATTCAAAGACTCAAAATTTAAACCACCTTGAACAGCATAATCAACAGTACCATTGGAAAATACGTCTCAGACAGCAGCTTTCATTTAAATCGATATCTTGACCACTAAAAAGGACAGAAGTATCATCAAAAGAAATGTTTGCAAATGGCAGGGTTTTAATGACAACTGGCACGTAAAGATTTCTAAGCTTTTTTACCGCATAACGCAAGAAAAACAAACTAGAATTGTTTCCTTATACTGTCTGTTTGTACACCTGCAGGACTCAAAGGACGCCTTTTTTATTATATCATGAAGAAATGTCACAGCGAAATATTCTACCCTGGGTACCTGAGGATTTTTTTTTTCTCGCTTGCGATTGGATGGTTCGGTACGAGCCCGCGCGAGAATACTTTTCACGCGCGGGTTACTATAAACAGGGGCACGCACCCTAGGAAACGACTGAAAGTTTCAAATACGTCAGAAGTCTCTCAAATGGTTTTCTGCATGCTTTTTAAAAGCCTGATAAGATAATTAACTTGGAGCTGGCCTTAAACTCATTTATCTGTTCGGACGTTTTTGGGGGGAGTTTGGCCGTCTCATTCGAAACTGTTGGCTATTACCCTGATGGTTCCGTTCGAAAGTTTCAGGACATAGAGTAGCTGAACATTCATTAGAAGATTCTAGGGGAATTTTTTCCTTTTTTCCTTTCAATTATCGCAATATCGTAGTAATAAAATGTGAAAAACCCAACCTCTGAAAATCGCAGTCAATTTAATACACAAACTCTGCGTACTCTTAGACGAGTGGAATAGTTCAGACATTTTTAGCCTTTCTTGAGCCTTAGAAATTTCTAGCCAATATTTGCTTCTCCTAGTAAGAAAAAAGTCGTTGCGTGCCCCCGGAAAAGGACTTGACGAAATCTGGAAACACGCATAAAAAATTTCTGGCAACCAGGGGAAAAATATTCAATCTGAAACCAACAGCCAAGAAGCAAAGTGCATTACATACATCCAACCAATCACAGCACAGCAATGATGGTCCAATCAAAGGTGATTAACGCAAGTCCAGGGCTAGTCAACAAAACAACTCATATGTTTTATTTACAGCAACGCTGGGATTTGCCGCACTGATCTTCCTCCAAACAACTCGTTTCTGCGGTAGTAGGAGCGAGGAGAGACGACTGTATTCGCAGGCTAGATTCTGTAGGTTGAATACCATAACTAAGTTCAATGTTTACTTACTGCGGTGTGACAAAGGCAAGGAATAGCGATGAGCCCGCGATTTGCTTCCGACGTGTTTCAATCAGTTCTGGTCCTGTTTTGCCAGCTAGTGCCCAATCCCCAAGGCAGTCAAACCCGGCCAAGTCCAGAAACTGCTTTAGAAGCTTGACCTCATGCTGTTGGTGGGGGTGATAACTTACGTATAACATGGATTTACCTAAGAAAAATATTACAAGCCTGAGTCATACATAAACTAACTTTGGCATCGAGTTGTAACTCGCCTGGAAGTGATATGCGCTGCATTTGAGGATCAACAATTAGTCACAAAAAATGCAGCAAGGTTCTACTTAGAAGAAATTATATCTGACAAAGGCCTGTATTTCAATTTCAAATTTAGGCTCAACTGCAAGAATACCCAGCCAGTATACCCCTAAAACAGTGGCTACGCGCCTACGTAGTCTCTTACGTAGCCGCGTTGCCACGTAGCCACTGTTTTAGGGGTATAGCTACAAAGTGGCCGGGTATTGTGCAGTTACTCCCAAATTTAAAAGCATGAAAACAAGACCAACAGAATTCCACCAAAGAAGAAACAAGTTAGAAAGGACTGGGATTTTGCCCATAAATTAGGCAATGTTTAAAAAAGACCTACTCACTCACAGTCAAACGGAGTTACCACAAAAAATGGAAACCTGCGTAAAGGGTCAATGTCACAAATTAACGTATTAAGTAAGGTAAAAATACTTACAGGCAATACCAGCCAGCCAACTGATTGTGTCTTCTGGAATTTCAATGTGTTCATCAGTATCCAAAGCTGGGAACAAAAAGGAAAAAAAAGGAACAAAAAAATAAAAAATTGATAGCGCATCTTGGAATATTGTTGTTCCTTCCCAGTCATCAAATACAGCTTATAGAACTGTAGGCGCCTTCCAATCGATTCTCCCTTTAATTGCTAATATAGAGATCTTCAGATTCTTATAGGTAAACATCTACACAAGGCTCAAACACAGCCAGATTGTTTGTCTCACCTGCAGGCGGTATAAACCAGCAATAGTTTGTGTGATGTTTCACTTGTGAATTGTATTCACTCACTAACTCATGAAGTGGTTTATGCTTGGGTCGGTTGCAGCCAACGATTGGCACAGTGATCTGTTGAAAGTGACAGTTACAAAAACATTAGCCGACATAGCATTGCATAGCAGACATTGTTGAGCAACCACAAGTGACAATTATACATAGGATGATCACCCATGACCTTCTGAAAACAACACAAGGACTTTACACACAATAATAAAACAACTGCAAGAGGTATTGGAGTTCTACAACTGAAATGTTGATAGTTCTAAGCACGGCATTAGTTCATTTTTACCCGAACTACATGTATTTGAGTAAAATGTTTTTTTAACTGTTTCAATAACCTTAACCACCTCATCTGACTCCTCGCTATCTCATGGAACATTAAGCTACAGTTCAGTCAACGCTCCCTAAGGCAAACACCTTGGGACTGACACTAAGCATCTGTCTAAAGAGATGTTCATCTTACCGGAGAATCAAATACAAGAAGTAAAAAAAGCCAGGGACCAACTCTAGCTGTCTGTCTTAGCAAGGTACCGTATTTCCTCGAATAATAGCTGTCCCTCGATTAATCGTTCCCCTTTGACGGAAATGCTCAAAATAATCGCCTCCCTCAAATTAATAGTCACCCCCCACCCATATAGGTTACCCACTAGGGATACCCACAGTGGTAAAATTGCAAGATGAAGCTAAAGTGGAGTTTGATCCAGCAAAACTGATCAGTGACGATTCAAGCTCTGAAACCGATGACATTGACATTGAAAATTAATCAAGGAACCAAATTTGGAACACTTTAAATGTCAATGTTCAGTATATTTGATGTGATTAGAACAAAATATTTAGGGCATGACTTCTGTTAAGCAATATTTGAAATAATAGCCTCCTTTGAGTAATCGCCCCCTTTTGGGTCAAAAAAAGAATTATTCACCCCCGGCTATTATTCAAGGAAATACAGTATCTGTCTTACAGAGGTAGCTGTTGACAGATCGCTGTATTCCAGTCTCAGGTCCCAGATTAACACATTTTTCTCACCTCCGGACACATCCCCTTATAATTCATCAGTAAAGTTTCATTCACATGGAAATACTTGGCCAAAACGATCCATGTCATGATAAGGGCCTGCTTACTTCCGTCTGCGATCTTACACCGACCAATCACATCCAGGGTAGTATTATCACGTGATATCTTCACAGTCACAGGACCAACTTTCAAAATGGCACCAGAGTTCCAGTATGAGAGAATTTCACAGGAAGGCTTCAAGTTGGCGCATGCACCTATTAACAGTGGTGCTATACTGTCAACAGTCACGTGATCGTGGAAATTGTAACGCCATCCCACCTGGATGTGACCTTCTGGGAGGGAACTGGGCCATACAGTTTCATCCTAACGTAAAACACATTATATGCATGCTATTTAGGCAAGACTTTCAACTGGTGTATGACAAAATATCCAACAAGACCTCTTTGTATGCACACACATCTTAATGGGAGGCAAGTCCGTACATACATCTGTAATTCTTTAGAAAGCAAAGCATATTTCAAGATACACTTAATAAAAAAGCTTCCTTAGCTTTTCCTTAGCTATCCACATCCCTGCCTAACCTTAACTATTAATTAGAGGAAGGAGTCAAAAGAAACTGAATAAAATTATTAGAGCTACAAAAGACAAACAAAAAATCTTTTTAACCTAAAGATTGTTTTGAACTTCAACAATTTTTTAAAAAAGTAATCATTCACATTTGCCTAACAAAAACAAGAAGTTGTTAGTTTTTAGAATAGGTAAAAATCTAAAGGTATGAACAATTTTTTTCTTTAGCCTTATTCAGAGTACTATTCTTTCTAACAAATTAAATTCTAAAATTAAATTGATTCAGTCTAATCACCTTTGGATCTGTAGGTAGCTTGGGCATGAGCGGGAGGTAGTACCTTTTGAACACTGAACAAGTTTTGTACTGCGACATCACTAGTTCAACATCATAGTTCCCCTTCGGAGCACCTTCCACCAGGAAACCCAGGCTTCTGAACAAACTGATCACATTCTGTAGCTCTGCTTCATCAAGAAGTGTGGGAATCTAATGATGAATCAATGCCGTGTGTAACTCATAGTGATTTGTCTTCAAGGAAAATTTACCAACTGGTGAGCTTTTTGGCAGCATGAAAAGCAGGTTATTTACTACATTTCAAAAGGAAGATGACGGAAAACAAGGTGAGAAAAAAATTCTAACAAATTTTACCTGAAAACATAGTGGCACAACAGACTCTCGCACGAATCCTTTGCTCACAATGTCATCAATGGCTGCTCTCAAAGTCCATTCATTGGGTTTTGCACCTGTGGGCCAGAACCTCTCCACTTTACCAGCCTTAACAAACTGAGGGACATATTCACGGGGATCTGTCTCACACAGGACCCCTGCTATGCAGTTCAAGAGAGCACTAGGGTTCACACAAACAGTCCTGGAAGGGCCTTGGTTCTGGTAAGATGTGGGAATGTTAAAGACCACAATACAACCCTGCAAAAGCCACACATTATGAACAATATTATCAATACTTAAAGCAAGCATATTTCTGGAACTGCACATGTCAGTAAAGTGTGAATTTCATTTTGCTAATGAGCATGGGTCTCAATAACCACTGCATGACAACCAAGGAAACATGTCTTCTACAGTGAGTTACTTTGCCCAGAGAAGTCAGCTATTTTTCCTGAAAGAAGAGGCAACTAGTTTTACAAGTTGCAAAAAAGAAAAAATTTCACAAAATCCGGCCCAAAAAATACCCACTGGATTTGTGATGCTTTAGTTACATGAACTCTATTTCAGTCAATTTGTCACCATTTTTATAGGTTTACACAAAATTTGTTCACATCCAAATGTACATAATTTAATTAATGTCATTTGTTCGTTGAACCTTAAATGAAAGCAACATTTTCTTTAATGAAATACAGTCATGTTCTTTTTTAAACCATTTAGTCCCTAGATAGCTAGAATCAAATTTTTCTGAACCCCCTAGGGAAAGGATACTTACATCCCCTTATTGATACAAGCGGTTACTTTAACCTGCTAGCTACTTCAGTTTTTATTGAAACTCCTGAATGGGAATTAGATGAGAGCAACTCAGGTGTTAACCTTACCTTACACTCTAAAACTGCTGTTGCTTTCATAACAGCATCATCTGTAATTCCTGCATCTGATGCCAATCCTACGTACTGATCCCAAGACAACAGCATTGTATTGTTCTCACGTAACAGCAGGATTTCACAATGAAGGTATATTATAGCTTGGCTAATGTCTTCTGTTAAGTGAGGGAATAATGTTGAATCCATTAACGTTTGAGTGACAGTATGTTGCAGCTCCGTCATACCCTGCAAAGGAGAAAAAATAGTAAGTAGCTGGAATATGATCATCTGTGCGCCAGGTGAGTGTAGTCCTGAATATAGGACTCAAGTCATTGACAATAACTGACTTTTCCACAAGTTGTGATGGTATAGTCATCTTCAGTGTCAAGTGAGTTGTATCATGACAGTAAATGTTATTAAACTCTGGTTATCATGACATATTGTCAATTTTAACTTAAAAGTTGCGATGTTATGGTTGTCTGTTAGTTAAGCTGTGATGTTATCGACTATGATGTCTCTAAATGTGAGAGAAAAAAAGTAGTATGAGTGTTATTTAAAATAGCTAACTAAAAAGGCAAAAAGTGGGAATGGAACAAAGATCAGTTTCAGTTCAGTTTCAATTTCAAAAGTGCCAGAAAAAATATACAGTCGACACTCTCCACAACGGTCACCAGTTGCGGACAGAAGAAAGTGGAGGTTGCGGAGAGGTGGCTGTTATGGGGAGCTAGGGGGATAATTTGACAATTTTTTAAAGGGTACACAACATGTTTCTTGTGCTAAGTTTGTGCTTACTGTATTATCTCATAATTGTAATCAATCATAAATAAGACTTGTATAGAGATAAAATACACAAAAAACTTGACTGTTTAAAATGTTTTGAATCAAAATGTAAACAGGACAAAACGAGAAAGGTTCACAACATTCGCCATAAGTATTGAAATAATTTATGCTCACTGCAGCAGTATAAATGGTACACAATCAAAATAATTATGATTCCTGCGATTAACAATCAACGCGCCATACGATCAAATTTCATGTCCATTATTGACTTTTTCATCAGTTGCTGAAAAAACTGGCCATTTTTGAGAGGTGATTTTGGCATTTGGGGATGAGCTTTAGTGGCCGTTGTCATTGTATGCGTAGAGAGGTTTAAACAAGAGACAATTATGTATGAACTGCCTACCAAGAAAAGCGATAGTTCAAGGTGAAAAGTGACATAAGTTACATAAGTGGAAGAATCAGTGGTATTTTTCTGACGAGGGAGTGTAGCCCTGCAGGGCCCAGTTGTTCGAAGGCCGATTAGCGCTTAACCCAGGGTTAAATTTAACCCGGCTTTCTTTTTCTTTCTTCAAAAGCATTTTCTTGGATAATTTTCTCTGTTATTTTTAAGAATATGCAATCACTAACCTGTTGACGGAAAGAATAAAACTGAATTTGCTTTTTAAGCTTTCAAATCTGAATTCAAATTTTGCACTAACCCCGGGTTATCTTAACCCAACTTTGAACAACCCGGCCCTGGCTTATTACATGAGCTCCCACCTAACCTAAGACAATAAATATAACAAACATGGGGCAAAATCATGTTGAAATGCAAGTTAGGATAAAAAGCAAGCAAAACAAAACACACTAAAGAGACAAAAGCAGCAAAAAAACAAGTATTCTTTACAAGCGGAGAATCAGCTAAGGAGTTGTAATAATAATTATTGTTTTCAATCTAGATTTAAAAAGAGAGATACCAGCAGCAGCACTTTATATACTGCATGTTGTGATTTAGTGAATGAAAAATTTTGCACCCTGAAATCTTATACCAAAAAGTCTAAGTTTGTTCCTGCAGGAAATAAGTAGATTTTATTTGAAATGCTGGTATTATAGGGGTGAACTAGAATACTTTAGCAAGCAGGCCTATCTTCAGACAAGACTGAGCTCCAGCAGAGCCCGGTGCAGGCCACTGGCACAAAACTTTTTCACAAAGGAGACTTGAAAAGATGATGTTTTTCAAAGAAAACCCTTTGCTGGTCACCCAGTGGATTTCACAAGTGGTTCTACATGGCTCAGCAACACGTTCATAATTGTTAAAAGAAACTATTAATAGTGAAGAAATCAATGGATTAAGTTACCTTTCCTTTCAGAGTGCTTACAAAGTGCACTTGCTGTGGCAAGCTGGACCAGTGTTTTACCAGGTTCTCTAGTGTGTTGATTCTTAATTCTATGCATTTGTCTTGCCTCAAACCTCTGGTGGAAGACAAGTCATATTGATTGCAGAAATTACTTAACACAATATCAATGAGAAGTACCTAAGTAATAAAATCATATGATTTTTATTACTTACATAAATGTTCTATTGACGTCGTAAAAGTTTTGATTACCTTATTCACTGAAGTGTCAGTTCATGAAATTGCAAAAATTTAGTGACTTATGTTCCAAAACTTGAGAAAAACCCCTAAATCAAAGTGCTGCTAAATAAAGATTTTTCAAATTCGCTAAATTTACCTGTTGCTATAAGATAATTAAAATGTTTCCCATAGGTCAGGCTTACGTTGTATGTTAACAAGATCATGTAATGTCAAACAAACAGGGAATTAAAATGAGAAAGATTGATCACTGATTGTCCTTTCCAGTCATCCTACCTCAACATGTTTATTTCAGTTTGGATTTCCTGTCTCTGATTTGAATCAGCTTTTTTAAGTGCCCCAAGAACCTCATTTCCAAGTGGACTCCAGTCATCAGCATTGTCAGCATGTGTTCCTACTACAACAAATGGAGAAGCAGGTGCCTGGAAAATATATCAGCACAATGTTAATAGTGTTTTGAAGTATATAAAATGGCATAACCTAGGTTCTTAATTTAGAGGTAACCTTTAGTGAGGAGAATGTCATCTTCCTCATTTAAAAGTCGTTTTGTTGTCACCATTGCCTTTATTAAGTAAATTTAAAGAAAACCAAAAGCAAGTAAAATGATATCTTTATTCCTAATTATTCCAAGCATTCCGCTCCACTTGACCTTGGAAATGACTGTTTGGAATATACATACATTTTCTTATTCCAGAACTGGAAAAGCAGGTCAATCAAACAATCATGTTCAGGATTATTCTGCATATATCCTATTCCAGAATTAAGTCAATACAAATTCCTGAGTTCATGCTCTAATTTGCTTTTTCTCTGAAAGATGTCATAGTGGTGAAATTGTCACGTGGGGCAGTGGAAGGGTAGGGGGACATAGGGTGCAGCACAGCGATAGAGCAGGATAATTGGATATGGTGTGGGACAGGGCAGTGGCATGGGGTAGGAGAATGGGTGGTGGTGAGGGATAATGGAACACGGCAGTATGTGGAGCAATGGGATAGGGCGATAGAAAAAGGTCAGTAAGAGCCTTCACTGCTGGGAAAGAGCAGCAGGATAGCCCAGTGGAAAGAAAAAGTTACAAAGTGTTCTAAGATAAAGCAGTGGCAGAGGCACAAGGCATGGGTGTTAGAACAGAGCACTGAGTAGGAAGGTAATAGGATTAAGGGGTAGGAAGGTCATCAAGACAGCACAGTAGCACAGCCATAGTATGAAGTAAGAGGCGCAGAAAAGGTCATTTACAATGTATGGAAATATGTCAAGGCTGTGCTCTAGCAGTGCTCAGTGCAGGGCCCTAGCACCTAACTTTTGTTACCAGGCAACCAGAAATCTTACCTTTTCTCATAGAAATCCTATACTGGACTCCCTGGATTTCACAGGCTTAGAGAACTGGAATCCCTTTAATTTTTCTGACAGCACAGCCTTGTATGTTTTTAGTTTTTATCAAATGAGCTGCTGGATTACCAACCCAAACTGTCTGAGTGTTTAAAATAAAGCCTTTATTTAAATTTGTACATAATTTGAGTCACTTGCCTTTGACCTCATAAGAAGCATCCATCGTAAGACCGACTCAATCTTGAATGGATCATGGACATCAAATACAATGACATACACTGAATGTTCACTCAAGAACAATGGATGGACACCCTGAAGGCACTGCAAAAAAAATGATAAGAAAACTTTCCTGAATTCTACTTACAGTACTACAATACTGGTTCCTTCACATCAGTCCAAGCAGTCTACTATCAATAACTACAAGTCTATTAGAAAGTCTTCCACAATATTATCAGTTAGGATTAATATTTCATTTAAATATTTGAACTGGATCAAAAAAGGACTTACTGCTCTTCCTCCACAGTCCCACATCTCAACTGTAAGTGACAGCATCTTTTCATTCACATCTGTTCCAAGGTCAATAGACTCTAAATTTTTAAAAAATAAATGAGTGCTTAAAGTGGGTAAGAATGATACAATTTTTGATAAAACTATGTTCTCTGGCACTCAAGGAGGGTACAGTAAGGTCAGACATAACACAGCTGTCCTACAGTGAGTGGAATCTCAACCCATTCTCTAGAGTATGAAGGAACTAGGAGAGACAATGCTATTCCTTGCTAAACAAGCTCATTACACAGCGAAGAACAAAATTGTGGCAGTGATACCCATTTAATATACAATACCCATCATATTTACACAAGCTCATTACACAGTGAGAGACAAAATTGTGCCAGTGATACGCAATTAATATACAATATTTTTTATTGCAGGGATCAAATACTTGTCCACCCTTTAGGATGAATTATTCCACTGCATATTACACCACTACACAGTTGCGCAGATTCTATTGAAAACTTTCAATTCAGCATAAAAGAGAATAAAATATCTTACTGAATGGTTTAGTGTGTTGTGGGATATTTTTCAATTCACACTGTATTTTGGTGAGCCCATATAACAAAAATGCATGACAGACTAACGTGACTCCTTTGTAGCTTTCATGTGTGGGGTGCAACATCATTGCTGATTGGTCAGAAAGGAAAACTTGTCAAACTGGTTTACTCAGTAAATAAATTTTTTTGGTTATCATCAGCGCTTTGAGGTTCTACCTTTCATGTCTTGCCAGTAAAACAGAGACAGAATGACAAATAAATTGTGAGGCTTATCATGGTTTCTACTAAGTAGAAAAAAATGAGCAGAACAAATTGCAATGCAAAGAAGAAAAATCTCCCAATTCAAGGAGCTTTACAGAGCTACTTGTAAACAAAGGACTTGAAGCCTCAACTTCACTGCGATTAATCCTCTCAAAAAGTCTTTAGAGAGCTTTTAGAGTCTACCACCTTGAGTTTCCTCAAACTTTGCTTATAAAGCCAAACTAGAAGTGATTTAAAGTGATCAGTTCCTCTGCAGGGACTGTACAGTATTTATGGATGTTGTTTACTTCAGGTCTGCTTTCATCTTCTCACTTGTATTTGTATAAGTTGTTATTCTGCCATACACGTGAGGTGTCTTAAAAACAAAGACCCCTAGCTAAGTCTTAGGGGTCTTAGGGGTCTTTGTTTTCAAGACACACCATACATGTGAGATGTTTGAAGAAAACCAGTCAAAACCAGTCCTCTGAGGTACAAATACCATGAGATATTTGTACTCATTTTGAGTGTTATTTGTGCTCTACTGCTTGAATTTAATATTGGATTAGTCACCCTCATATTAATTGGCACTATATTATTTTGATGGTTATCCCATGCTGTAAAGTGAGGCTTACCTTTCCCACTCTTGAATGGTTTCCAGGAAGACACATGTACCCCTTCAGTTGATGTGTCTGCAATAGATTGAACCATTGTGGGAAGGCTTGACATTAAACTTGTTTTTCCACTACCTTGATTACCGAGGAAAGTCATTCGGCATAAAGACTGCAGGTTGCATTTCTTGAGAAATTCACGACAAGATTCAAGTCCTTTGGTAACAGTCTGTAATGGAGGGAGCCTGAGTGATGTGCAACCGTTTAATTTCAGTTCCTGAAGTGATGGATGATCCAATATTTCAAAAGGTAAGTGCTTTATTGCACATTGTGACATGTCAACATATGTCAAATTACTACAGTTCTTTATCAAAGCCCATAACGACTTTTCAGTCAAGTTAATGCACCATCCAAGTTCTACTCTTTTCAAAAAAGAACAGTTTGATGAAAGAGCAACAATTGAATCATCAGAAATATCTTGACAGCCACTAAGGTTAATAGATTGAAGCATCTTGCATTTTGAGCAAAATATTTGAACACCTTTATCAGTGAGCTTACAGTGACTAAATGACACATCTGTTAAATTTGAACATACATCATTCAATCCTTCAACTGTGTTATCATTAACAGCAGAAAGTTCACTAACATCCAGAGACTTTAGATTTGATGAAACGTGAGCTAAGAACTGTTTTAAACCAGTTGATGTTATATCTTCAAAGCCACAAAGAGCAAAGTGCTCAAGTTGCAAGTCTGTTCTCTCAAGAAATAAAGCAAAAATATCATCATTAAGAAACCAGCTTTTGTTGTTACTATCATTATCATCCTTGTTGTCATCTTCATCCACTACCAAGTCATCACAATCAGTTGACATTATTGTTACATGTTTCAGACTCTTGCAGTTCTTCACAAATAAAGATATTCCTGTGGCTGAAAGCATCCCACAGTTCCCAGTAAACGAAATGCTTGTGAGTTTTGAGCAGTGCTCTGATATCCTGCCAGCAAAATCATCATCAAATGATTGACAGTTATGAACAGACAGAACATCAAGATCTGGGTTTATATGTTCCAAAAGAACTTGCAGATCACTTGATGAAACAGCATTGCAGTGTCTCAGTACCAGTTTGGTAACAGATTGCTCTTGCTGCAGTTTTTCCTGAGAGAGATTAAAAAAACACATCAACAAATTATATATATATATATGACATAAATGATATGTTACGAAAATTCACAAATTTATTCAGTTTTACATTTTTTTCAGTGTGGCTCAATACATCTGTGATTTCCATTAAAAAAAACATCTTTACAACACTGTTTTTAAAGGACACTGTAATTATTCATACAAAACATTTTTGCTCTGTGTTCACTTCCTTCATGTTTACAATTTTTCAAGCCTCGATACATTATACAAAAACTGAAAAATTCCTTCTCCTACCAACACTGTAACTTTACTCCTAAAGATCTGTAATTTTTCAAATCAATTACTTCCATTCCAAGGAGGTTTAAAAAAATGGAATTCCACTGTACACGTTAAAGAAAGGTAGCAAAGACTTTTTGAAAAAACATGCTTAATCAAAAAACTTTTTGCAGTTGAACAGCCTCTTAGCCATTGTTGAGCTACTTGTCCTTTCTTGAAAACTTAAGGTTCATTTTTGGGCAAACTCCGCCTTTTTTCTTGAGAATGGGAAACTGCTAGTTCTGTCCTCTCGCTCTATCAGAAGTTTCACAGGACATATGACACTTGAAGTGAAAGCACTGTACAGATGTTTAAACTTGAAAATAACATTCTTTAAAAGCAAAACCAAAAAACTCAACAATAAATCAATTAAAGTAATACTATTCACTGCTGATGTAATATTTATTAAATGCTTTTCATGGTGTTTTGCTCACATTTTGCACTTTGTAAAGCACACCATAAGGCAACAAAGAAAAGCAAACAAAGCAAACACATTTGTCAAGTTGCAGAGATTTTTAGAGGATACTATTATTTCACAAATAAACATTTAATTAGTTTAGTTTACGGAGAGTGACAGCTCGCAGCAATTTTCAACAAACGTTTTGATCACTTTAGACTCTTTAAACGCAATCTACGGCGCAAAAAAACACTTGGGCTTCTAGACCTGTCAAATGTTGTGGGTCGTGAAAGACAGATTCAATGGAGAGATAAAAAGAACGTATTTCAATTTCAACATTAGATAGAAAGAAATGTTAGATAGAAGAGTGACGTTGAAATTAAAACTCTCTGAAATTCACATCAAATACGGACGATTTACGTGTTTTGACAACCAAAAACATAATCCCTGGTGACAGTGTAAACATTTACCATAGCAATAAAGTGACAAGTCGAAAAACACAATACAGACTAAGGAGAGAATAATTATTAGCGTGGCTAGGCTACATTGTAGCTCCCGAGCGTAACGTTATCATTTTATCATCAACCTAATCTAAAACTTGACCTCTTTTGTATGAAGAAAAATAATCGAAGCTTTACAACAACCTAAGAACAAGTCTGCTTGCACAAAACTAATCCGCGCGCTTTTACTTCGAGCATAAAGTCAAACCTCTGAACATAATTTTTTGAAGAAATCATTTATAACCACCTCGCTCTTTTAAAGTAAAACCCAATTTTTGCTACAAATTTTTGGAACCGAATTTGGAGTTGTCTTAATTCAGTTAAATAAGCTACCGATCGGGATAGGGTTAGCCATAAGTAACACACGGGCTTAACAACTGAGGGAGGCCGCACTTTCACGTAGGTACGTCGATCGCAACATGTGATGAAAAACATGTACTGTTAACGTTCCAGTTCAGTTAAGATGACCTTAAAGAAGTGATGACTATCATACACGTTTTCCACGATACACAAGCTTCTTTTGAAGGCATATAAATACCGTATAACGATGGCAGAGAGGTCAAACAGTCGAAGCAATTAATACAATATCGGGAATCGAAGAAAACCGGTCCAGCATTTCGCAATCAAGCAAAACAAAGCGCGCGGGCGCTAAAAAAAACCAGCGAGCTGTCCAGTAAGATTAAAACTAACTTTAGAAGAATTTCTAACAGAGATGTTTTCAAAGATTTTAATTTTGTCGCAGCGATAAAATATTATCGCCCAGCTAATGAGGTTTTGTATATGAAGCGGTTTAGTTTCAATTTCAAAGAGGGAGTAGAACACAACAAACCTTTATCCCTTCCAAAGTCGCATCTTGCTCGAAAACAAGAGTGCTTGAGGCCATGAAATCGTTAATAAATCCACCAGAATTGTTCCCAAATCTTGAAAAATCTGCTGGCGCAAGCCAATCGATTGTACATTGTCAAGTTGTAATTTGCGGACATCGTTTAGGTTTCCATAGAGTTGAACGAAGCCTCTCAAGTCCAGCTGTAGTTAGTGATCATGCGCGCGCAGTTCAATTCACAACAAAACCGTCAGGGAGGGAGTAAGGAGGTTGTCTGCAGGATGGAGCATCGTTGATCACATAGTGGGTGCGAGGGAAAGTCATAACGGGCAGAAGAACAGTAAAGAATGGGGAGAAGAGCCCCTGACAAATGTTTTCTGGCGCCAATAAGAAGCCAGAAAGGACGCGGCCATTTGGAACCAACTATTCTGGTAAGAGCTCTTCTCCCCGTTCTTTTCTTTGAGCATTTTTTCTGCCAATTTAGAGTCCTTCGCCCCCACTATCTGCCCCTGGGAATAATTATAAACCGGTACCGGTCCGGTATATAGCAAACTACGCAAAAAAAAGTCGTTCAAAATTTTGAAGTTAAATTTGCCCGTAAAAAAGAAATTAAAGACGGTTCCTCTGAAAACTTTATCTTTGAATCGGACTTGAATATAAGAAGAATATTTTTCTTCTAGGAAGGGTAGTGCAAGCGGAAGATCTCCTACCGCGCGCGTGACGCGATTCGGTCGATTCGCGTTTTTCGCGGGATCCGTTTGCAGTCTCTCGCACATTCCCAGTGCAGACTTTTCACCTAACCAACTTACTTTTACTAGTATTGTAGCTTTTTTCTTGTCAGCAGCAGCCTTTTTACCGTTTTTACTCATTTCTACCACTTATTTTTCACTTTGCTCGGTTTCCTTTGTTCTTATTAGGGGAATCCCTGATCATGATAAAATCACCATCTGAAAAGTTAGTATCGACAGGGGGGGGGGGGGGGGTTGCGGGGCTACAACAGTAACAAAGCAATGCAACATATATTTCCCCTACTCATATAATTCCGCTCATCATATTACCCTACTCATCTTCCCTGAAGAACTCAGGTTCAAGTCAGAATTTTGAAAATTAACAAATTTTGTTAGACCGTCTCGTTTGCTTTGTCAAAATTTGTCATAGCACAATGTCCTTAAAACAAGAAATTCATGTTACAGGTTCTGTAAAAGAAGTCCCTCATCGCTATTAGGAGAAGGTTTTCTTTGTTTTAGGGCCCGGTCATTATTTATGTAGAGGGGGGATGGAAAAAACATAGATATATTACTTGATCAAAACCCTTCCCTGCATAACTCGTTTGATGCCCAAAACTGACGTCTACAAGTCATCCTATTCGGTGTCTAGTATTGTAGCGCCGGGAACATTGACATGCTGTCAACTGAAGGATGTTTTACATTCAAAAAGGGAAGGTCTATTACAGCAAACAGTTGATTATAAAGAGTACGCATTAGCGGGGTTGGTTTTCTATGAAAATTCGTTGATTGGGCAAGAAATAAGTGTCCGTTTTCCGCATTAACGGGTGTCCGTATTCTGAAACGGGTTGAATTTAGAAAAAATGTACGGGCTTTCCCTAAGGACAAAGAAAACTGTCCGTAATAACGCCGTGTCCGTATTAAGCGGGTGTCCGCAAAGCGGGGTTCGACTGTACAATGAAGATATGATCGTCGCAGTCATGGTAATTGCAATTTTTGAGTTGATTTGCAATTGCTTTAAAAATTGCAATTACCATTGCGAAGATCGTATTGTCATTTAAATTGTATTTCCGCAGTTCACATCATCTTCACTCTCTGTTTCATTCTTTTCACGGGTTAAGATGAACTCCTCCCAATGTTTGGGTCTTCATAGCTCAGTTGGTAGAGCATTGCAGCGCCAACGCAGACACCATGGGTTGGAATACCGTTGAAGATCCGAAATTTTTCACGGGATAATTGGCGAAAGCTTAACTTGCAATTATGAGTGCGACGATCATATCTTCATTAAAAAAGTATTTCCCTTGATCAAAATTTACCGCAGTAACTCGAATTCTGGTGCTTTGACCATGGACGCTTTCCCTTTAGCCCTTCTTGTCATGCAATTGCTAAAAAACTCTAAAACTTACACTAAAGCAATTTGATTTTAATTAGTAGTCCAAAGAACACATCAAATATTTGACAGTCATTTCACGATCTTATGAGTCACACTAGATCATCAAAGTAAGAATATAATGCATAATTCTGTTACAGTTTCTGATGAGATAAGTTTAAATTGCATTGTACTGTATGCTGAAGTGCTGAAAAATCATTCAACTGTCGAGTACTAGATAACTCAAACTCTCGCTAACTCAAAAT
Organism: Porites lutea; assembly: GCF_958299795.1. Taxonomy (NCBI): domain Eukaryota; kingdom Metazoa; phylum Cnidaria; class Anthozoa; order Scleractinia; family Poritidae; genus Porites; species Porites lutea. Next base: position 14,073,920 of record NC_133213.1, on the reverse strand, counting down.
GTTTTTTGTTTCCCTTCAGAGTTTGACTACCAGGCTTCTACTGTAGTTAGTAAATGTAAGATCACATGACTTCTCTTCACAACAGGCCATCTGCCAATTACATGTATGTATGTGGTCTTGCTATACTATCTCTGAGAGAAGAGACTACTGCTAACTTCTATAGTATTCAATTCAAGATATGGCCATCAGCCCCCAAGTTTACGTAAGTATAATGTTAAATATTCTTTTGAAAGTACCAAACTACAGTAAAAATATTTTTGTTGCAAGAACAATCAATGACTAGGTTTAATTTTAAATGTAAAATATCAAAGATATTCTTTTGGAAAATAAAAGTCTGTAGACAGTTTAAACAATGTTACGTTTTCCATAAAACAATGCCATACAAGAGCTTAAAAATAAATCAAGGAGCTCACACGATTTAAGTTCTAATAAAAACAAATTAATATTAGGGCTAATAGTATGTTGCTTGACCCTCTGATGGATGTGATTTGTTGAATATCCTCAAAAAGTAAAGTTTTTATTCTCTTATGGCTGTTTACTGTGCTATGTTGTCATCTCACTGTCTTGGTATCTCCATGACAATGCCTCTCCTTGTTCAGTCTCATTGACTCCGCTATGTTCCTCATCAGGTTCTTCCTCCATGAAGTAAGTGTCCAAAAGCTCATTAGCACACTGGGCAACATTTTCGTTATCGCTGTATTCTAGTGCCTCTAAACATGCCACACCCTCAGCAACCTCAAACATTTCTTTTGAAGCTGGAAAGTTTCTCAGTGCCATCTCAATAAACTGAAGACCGGTGATAATGGTATCTGGGTCAGGAGATTTAATAATGTTGATAAAGGAATTCATAGCTCCAAGGTCAAGAACATTTTTCACATACATTGGTCCATGATGTGCAACATTACACAAGCAGATACAGGCCTGTTTTATACACAAAAAAATGAACAGGTTAGAATAACTCCAGACCCTCTAGACCGCACAACAGTGTCCTTGTTGCATCAACCTTTTAGTTTTTATATTGCATAACCAACTCGAGATAAATTGGGGAAATTCTTGAAGACGTTCATATAAGAGAGGGCTAGTAAGCCTTTGGAACTGTAATGATTCCTGAAGTGTGACCATTTAAATGAAAGCTACTGAGCCATAATTTCTCGTTGTAGAAGTACGTGTATTATCTTGTACGAGGTGACTGAGTAACTTTTGAGTCTGTGGATGATGATCCTAAAGTGTCACCATTCAAATTAAAGCTATAGAGCATTACTCTCCTGTTGTATTGTGTATTATGCTGTGTAGGGTTTGGGAAAGGGTGTAACTTAGAGTGACAAAGCCGGATCTATGCTAAGCTGCTTCACTGCTACACCTTCAAAAACTCATCAATAATTCATGAGCTCAACAACCTATCACGTCTGTTAAAATCCATCACGTGCTCATGTTTTAAACCCCAGTAAAACACTGTTAAACTTTAAAAATTTCATCCTCATTAGTATTATTTATATAAAAAATACTAATAAGGATGACATGCACATGATCTATGAATAGTAATTATCAGCACAGCAACTGACACAACAAAATTTGGTGGGTGAATATTTAATGTTCTTTCAAAATAAAAGACGCGGTAAATTTACTATTGCAAAAAGTTAAACTTTGTGCTTTCACCAATTTCATCAGCCAAAAGTTCAGCGACACAGCAGTAATATTGGCTATAGATGGTTTTCATAGTGATGTCATCAAATTGTAAAGTCAAAATAGCAAGGTTTTATGAATTCTTATTTACACTAGCTTGAAGATAAACAAAAAGTAAATTTTGTACTAGTTTCCATTCCTGTAGCATATTTCATTTCAAAAATACCGCAATTTGAACTTTCGAGTTTTCACAGTGCATGACACCAAAATAGGAATGCTATCTTGTTGAAATGGTACACCAATATGGCATCTCCATACAAAGCTCTACAAAAGTGTGTGAAACGTTTCGCCTAATAACTCAGAAACTGTGGGCCACAAAGACCTGAGACTTGGACAAATTGTTTATATAATTTTATTAGTCTTTTATAACATTTCATTTTCTAGTCTTCTTCCACTGGATGGTTTCCAATTTATGTTTTTGTTGCGTGACAGTGAAAACAATCTATAGCAGTGTCCAAACATTGCACTTAAGACTTGCCAGTTGTGAATACGCAACGCTCGAGTACTGGATTTTTGTTTACCTACCATTCAGCCATTTCAGAAAAATTTTTTCAAAGAATATTTTTTCAGTGGAATAGTTGACTTTGGGGTACCATTTTCAATTAACTTCCTCTCTTCCTTGGCATTTTTAGGCTTTGGCTTCCGTGTCGTTCGTAGACTGGAAAATTTCTAAACATGTGTGAGATTTGATTTTCTTACATAATAATTTCATAAGTAATGTTCTTTTCATATCCTAATTTCCAACATTCACAAAAGCCTCATTATTGTAAAATACATTGAGACACGCTTTTCCAGGATGTTTTTGAAGTCGTTCAATAAACTCGCGGTTCAGGTTTGATTGGGTATAGAACCACTTGGTTTCGCCTCATGGCTTTATACCCCGATAAAACCCTCCCGCTCCTTTATTAAACATTACATAACTAACCTTTTCCAGAATTTAAGTTTGCGGATGAAGAAGTTACTGTAGTTTCTAAAGAAACTACAGTACTGTGTGGTGGGAAAGTGAAACACAAAATTGGGATGGTTTCGCTCTGAAGACGAGCCAGCATTTTAACATCAGCTTTCAATATTTTGATTGTGGTAATTAATCAACCGAGAGGACAATACCAAATTTCCATGCCTCACTTTTTGGAGACGAAAAGCAAGTACGAGAGCCTATAGCCTACACCACGACAAAATCAAAGAAAATTAAGAAAAAAACTATAGATGGAATCTATACCTCATACCTCTTTTTTGATGTCAAAAGTTGATGACATTAAATTCACAACAAGAGGTAGTGTTCCAGCTTGAATGAAGGCATCAATGTGTTCTGTAGGTCCGGCAGTAAGATTGGACAATACCCATAAACTCTCTTTCTTTATATGTCGATGTGTGGACTCCAGAAATGATGTCATTGCAATGACCAGCTCACCACTTTGCATTGCTTGAGTCCCATACTCATCAGGGCCACTGGCTATGTTCCCTGATAAAAATTTTTTCAAAATAAATGGAAGACATCTTATTGAGTCTCTTGAGGTTAGATAAGACACTTAATTTCAAATCATCACTTTACACATGGTTTACATTGAGGTTTGGTCAGTATGCAGACCCTTCTAGGATACATTGTTTGAAAGACTTAACTTACCCTGCAAAGAACACACACATGCATACACCCTAGAGAGCTGTAAGTCATTAAATACTAGTACTGTTGACTAACCTAAGCTTCGCAGCATTGGTGTCACTGCTTGGGGGTTATGGGGCATCTCTTGTGCTAGAGAACCCAGAAATTGAACAAGAATGGGAATAACACCCCCCGATACAAACACTGCCACACACTGGGGTTTAGATGTCAAGTATGACAGCACCCAAGCAACCTCTGCAGCCACATCCACAGAGCTGGTCCCTGGTGTAAGAAGGCTGATGACAGAAGGTGCTATGCCTGCTTGTATCATCTCTTCTGCGACAACTTGCTCTCCTCGAGCCAGATTTGAAAGGGCAAATGCTGCTGACTGTACAACTGTTGAAATTGGGCACTGAACAAACAAACAAGATAAGCACATGTTACTCTGCATTAAGATATTGATGAAAGTTTTCCAGTCAACTGTTTCTTTTCTGACTCAACAGAGCTTTAAACTTGAGATCACTACAGCAAATGCACAGTTTTTGGTTCCAGCTGTAATGAATTACACTCGCTATCTTGATTCATTTTGGCTACAGGCAATAACGGTATGTCATCCCCCCCCTCCCTGGCCCACTCTCCCTTAACCAGCAATCAGGCGGTCCCTCTTCCCTTTTCTTTGGAAGACAAGGGGAAAAGGACGCCTGAAATTTTACTTTACGCGTCATCTGCCCATAGTCCAGAATATGGACTTTTGTCTGATTGGTTGAAAAACAAAAGATCCTTTGGAGCCCTGCACCGATTGGCTACAAGCAACATATCTGACTTCCCGTGCAATTAGATAGGTTTTGTCACCTTCGTCTCTTCATGACAGAAACCCCGAGATGATCAAGGAATTCTTTTAACTGTAAGCAAAGCTAGGTCTTTTAAAAAGAAAAAGATGAATACTTTTTTAGTGAATCAAAACAACGGTGCATGGAGAAAAGCCTTGACAGCTGATGAGGATGAGTTGTTATTTGACACTGGTAAGGATATCTGCTATTTCTCCTTCGATGCTTCCTTGCTCAGAACAGGCAGGCGTAAAACAATAATTATTGATGATTTTATACCCGCACTTTTGCAAACTGATGAAAGACCATGAAAGATTTCTTGCTGCAGAATCAATTCCTATACTTCTGACATATTCTAGTAAAATACAGAATTGTGTGTATTTCACTACTGTTTGCAATGAATTTTTATTTTGTTTTACTTGACGGTTTGAACAAACGTACCACATGGTATCGATAAGGCAAGATTCACACTAACAGCAGTGGCCTTAAAATCGATGACTACTGCTAACAGCTACTGTATCAAATTAGCATTCACCGCTTGCCTGGAAAGTAGACAAATACATTTAGATTAGCCGCCTGGGTTGCAAACCGCTTGAGGTTCCGGTAAAATCTAACACGATAAAAGGGGGTGGCAGACGACTCATGGAGTAAGTGGGTGTTTACATGAGAAAACTCACACCGGTGCGAGTCTCATACCAGGATGACTTTTTGATTTTGTACTGTGTTTACATGATGACTGGGTCATTTCATATCTCATTATTTGGAGGTACACTTCATGTTGATAAAATACATGTGCGCTACCTGTTCCAGTCTACCGGCAGACTGATTTAACACTGAAACGGGTGGTCGTTTCGCGTTTTCATGATACCGCTGCGAGATTTCATACCTGAGTGAAATTCTCGCCCTGGTACAAGAACCGGGGTGAACACACGCTGGGGTGACTCACACCGGCATGACATTTTGTGGTGGTATCATGTAAACAAATATAGAGCCATGAGAGGGAACTGGAGTGAACTCGCTCCGGGGCGAAAGTCGTCCCGGTGTCATGTAAACACCCCCTAAATGTATGAGGCAAAACAACTGATCACAGGTTAACTCTCCCTAAATATGCCCTACTTGGGGTTGACACACGACTGAGAAGACCTGGAGAACATAAACTACGAGTTATTATTCACGGCTGCTTAAAGGTAGATACCTTTAAAAGATTGACCATAGGTGTAATAATCCCTTGTGCACGTAAAATATCCCTGCACTCCTGCGAATCACCAGAGAAATTCCCTAATGCCCAGGCACATTGATCTTGAAGTTGAACATTCTGTCCACCCAGATAAGTGATCAAGTAAACAGCGGAAGCTTTCAACACTTTCATAGTATCCTCGTGATCTCCCGTAGCTAAGTTAGTAATGCACCAAGCTGCTTCAAATTGAAACTGAGCATTATTTCCAGTCAAATGTCCCACCATGGATCGCAAGCTGTTTTCTTCACTCAAAAAAGCGCTTATGAGTTCACTGCCTTGAGAAAATGCCTTTCGTAAGTTTTTAAGATTGTTAAGATTATTTTTGTCAGATTTCTGGATTGTCCTTGCCAACTGTTGTACTTGCTCAATCGTAAACTCTTCAACATTCCAGTTGCCCTCCACCTCTGAAAAACGAATGCGCTTCGAGCTCAAAAGTTTTTCGCGTTTTTGCTTCCGAATTTCAGATTCCTGATCCCTTCGTTTACTTCTTTGCGATGCTATGTCACTGCCAGTTGTCTTATACTGGTCTCTTCTATCCATTTTCAACTCTGAATTCTTAATTTATCCAAAGTAGCTATCCAAAGTTACTCAAAAATGGGCTGACATTGGCCTGGCAGCCATGTTTAAATAGCTGAGCCTGCACTTTTCCCGCGTTTACTGCGGTCGTTCCCATGACCACAACAACGGCCGCCATTTTTGAAACGACGAAGAACTGTTTATAACATTTTTTGCCATTTTCTTTTTGACAATTAAGTACATTGCTGCCATAAAGAGAAACGTTAGAAATGGCTTCGAGTTTGGTATGTACTTGGTATATTTTAGCCCAAATCTGAACTTATTCACTGACTTATTGCAGTGGCACAAGTCTTGCTAAATGTCTGTTTAAATGCAGAATTTAGCAAGAACTATATGTCTTTATTATTTAATAGATAATGCATTGCAATATGTGAATAATTGACTGATTGGTGTTTTGATTCTGTTCAAGGAGGATCCAACGCTCGAGCGACATTTCAAAGGTCATAGAGACACAGTGACAAGTGTTGACTTCAATCCCAACATGAAACAGCTAGGTAAAGTTATCATAACATGCAGACAATGAGACTTTGAAGTATACAATACGAAACGTCTTCTAAACCCAGTAACATCGTGTTCACGTGTAAAAAACGCGCAAAAATAAATATGCTTTTCATATACCTTTCCTTCTCCTAATTTCTTAACCCCCCACTTAGGGTAATGTCGGCTTTAACATTTCAATTTATTTTACATACCTCTTTGGAAACTGATCCGGGAATAATTGTGTGCTGTGGTTTCATTTTTGCAGTTACTGGGTCAATGGACTCCAGTCTGATGATTTGGCATTTTAAGCCACACATGCGAGCTTACAGATTTGTTGGACATAAGGTATGGATAATTAGTGAATTTATTCCAAAGGTAAAGTGTAGTTTTAAGAGCAGATGTCTGTAAAAATCGAGCAAACGGCGGCCACGGTCAAAAATTAAAATTCGCTCATATCTTGTCCATAGTAAGGTATTAGCAAGTAACTAAATGTGGTGTAGTTTGTTTTTGAAAAGACCGCTTCGATTAGGAGAAAATCGACAAAATCAGTTTTCGAGGTCGGCGACTGGAAAACAACCAAATTTTGAGGCAAAATGAGGCGTTCTCAAAACTTCGCTCGCACGCCAAAAGGAAGCAAGTGGGGTAAAATATTCACCGATCAATCAATTTGTTAAGGGTTTTACTGCTAGTTTGGTGGTGATTTCTTATCTTAGCGATAATCTGGAAAATAAACAATTTTAATTTAGTTTGGGTTCTTTTTCAACTGACCGTATTTTAAATTTAGGCTGAAAGTTGCGTTTTAAATTTTAGGCATGTGCTACACCTTGGTTTTACCTGAAACTCAAGCTATAAGCTATTTAAACATTGTGCTGAAACATATGTAAGAACTGGCTTGGGTAATTTAATTTGAGCTTCAAATGAACTTTCTGAAGTTGAATAAATTTCGCCTGAAATATGAGACTTTTTCATGATCGTCGGTTTGTTGTTGCTCGACAAGTCACAAAAGCTTGACGCCCTTCGACAGAATCTTTACTCGCAATTGCACTTGTTCAAAGCGTTGTATTAGAATATTTATTAACCCAATGTGTCCTTCTTTTCTGAGTAACTTTAAGCCACTTTTTATACCTCATTTGGTGTTATTCTCAACTGATCACTCTGTGCCGGATCGGCTGGCAACCCACGATCGCAACTCGGGAAAACAAGAGAATTATTTCAAAACCTCCGACTGAACTTAGCATATCTTTCTTTATCCTACCTTAATACTCCTTGCATTTGAAAAATCCTAGGCCTTAAAACAGCTGAAATCTTGATAGACCTCTCTTAATAACTGCCAGGCAGGTGTGCTCTTCATGCTTCACACCTTTTTGTGTTGCGTGACAGATCAAAATCATTCGCACCTGGAGGGGGTAGGGAAACCGATGCGCGAAAACGAAGCCAAAACTTGTAATATTTCTTAAAATAAGACGGTTTGTCAATCGTCAAAGATCTTGCTATTTTAAGTTCAGTGCTCTAGGTTGCAAAGTCTTCGATATCACAGTTCAATTAAAGACAGAAATAAACTGTCCACAACAAAAACACTTTGAGTGAATCGGGTTTTCACTGCTCACAACTGGGTCATTGCTCGCTGAATGTATGGCCACTATGCCAGGTCAAGTTCGTGCTTCTTTCTTCACATGCAAGCCTTCCGGGTTTCCCCCGCAAATGCTGTTACAATGCCTTTTTAACCAAAACCGATCTTAATTATTTCTGACAAGTGCAGTTTTTTCCAAAGGCGATCAGCTTGTCAATGTAAGGGGCTTTTCTCTTTACTTTGATGTCCGTTGTTGGTATATCAAAGTGTTCACAGATATCCTTAAGCATTTGAATTGCAAAGATTGATAGCTTTGAATTTGCAATTAGTTCGCAGATGTTATACCTGTCATAGCATATTGGATGAGTAAGGGCAACCTCTTGAAGAACTTCACTTCTCAACTCGTCAAAGGCTTTCTCATTTTCAACGTTCTGGTTTTCTTCAAAGTCGCTTTCCGTCATTTCGTCATCTTCAAGTTTGCGCTTTGAGGACAGTCTTGAAAAGAAACTTGAAACTTGCTGACTCGTCAGAAATTCAGAACTGCTAAAAAGGCAGTTTCCATTACTGTCTCTAGCAGTCATCATTGACTTGGATACCGAGGCTGCATCTGCTTTCTGGCCGGTTGACTCGCCAATACGAAATTTACTGGATAAGTAGTCTCTCTGCTTCTCTGTGAATCGTGTCCGCTTTACGTGACTAGACTTAAGGGCCCAACCCATAGGTAAAAAAGGCTGATTCGAGAGGTTTAGCTGCCTTCTCACTTGCTCAATCTGTGGTACACTACCAGACTGACCTCGTAGCCTCTCTGCGTAACCAAGCGCTGCTCTGTCAAGGAGTGTCTCATGCTCCAAAGCACGTTCGTGTTTTCCGAGGTCCAGATGGTGCTGTAAAGAAGAAAATCTTTGATAAACTTTCATGCATCCTTCCTCGGGACAGGAAAATGTATGAACAGCGGGTGAGGTCTCAGTCACAGTCTCTTCTTCGGTATCTGAGCATTGCTGGGAATTATCTGAGCAAGGTTGACGCCTGGATTTAACTTTGATAAAGTGTGCATTCGGCATTGTTGTGGCTGTATCCTCATCACATTTCACGAGATCTGGAATCTGCACCAACTGTGGAATACCGAGGTCCTCGAGACGTATGCACTTACCAGGCCCTATTCCATACGCTCTCCAGACGGTCAGGCTTCCGTTGTTGTATACAATATTGGAAATCAAACCCACTCCTGCAATCTTTACATTCAAGGACGGTGCTGGGTCTTGCGCTGAGATGCATAATGAAATGTCAACTCCAGGAACACCTCCCGATGACTGGATAGCGTCTACCATTTCCTTGGCAGTCTCGATGTTAGACCCTTGATTAAGGTGGATTTTCATGTGTGACTTAATTGAAGCCGCCTTTCTATCACATGGGCCTTTACCACCCTGTGCGTCTGAAAAGTCCAAGCGTTTCACAGTCACTCCACTAGCACAGCCTGTAAAGCTGGCCCCCACTATCGTAGCCCCGCAGTGGTAACAGCCGGCATTGTCCTGTCTGTAGAAGACAGTTTTCAGATGAGGCAGCTGTGACTTTAGCTTTCCAATAACATCCTTCATAATGGAAAGCACCACACAGCTGTCTTGGTTGTAGGTTTGGTAAACATGCACAAATGTCATCATCTCCAATTCGTGGTTTTCCGCTCGTCGAGTAGCTACAGTAATGTGCCAAGGCATACCCCGCTTTGCAAACCAATCACTTTGGCTTTCTCTAAACTTTCTTGGCAAGAACTTCATGGCCCAGTCCTGAACCAGGAGTACGGAATTTTCATCGAGAGCATCAATCACCTCTATTCGGGCTTCATCCTGATTCACACAGCGGAGCAGGTGAGCTTTCCAAGCCCAGATGTTTTGCTTAGCTTGCCCTTGAATGAAGTTCACCTCTTCTACCACGTCACTAGAGACGTTGTTATCAGACATCTTTTCGATTGCGTCATGTATTTCAGCAAGAACTGAAGAAACTAGGTAACAGCGATCACAGGTTTCTAGATGATCGTGTGGGCGAATGATCTGATAATCCTTGTCCCTAGGGTCGCTTAGTGCATAAGCTCTGCAATGATCTGGAATGTTGGATTGCTTAGAAACATGCACCTGTAAAGACATTAATAAACAAAATTACTTACCCTAGATCAAATGTTACGGTTAAGGTGACTCGCTGGTTTTGCACTGGACATCTTTCACTTGGCATAACAAGACACCCGCTGTGAAAGAGAGCTTACAGTGGCAATAAAATGAATTCGATCAAAGAGAAAAGAAATCCATTAAAGTTTTTTCCAAGGTTTTCATCCACCTTCCACGTTCTTGCCATTTTGAAGCTCGCCCCAGTCCTCGCTTAAAGACGGAAGGAATTCAGGTGATGAGCCCTTTGCAGCTCTACCTCAAAAACGAACAAAGTGCCCCTTACCGGTCTTTCCAACGACATTTTTCGTTAGCCGTAGGTTGAACAAAGTAAAATTCTGTGCACTATCGCAAGCTTTATTGAAAAGAAGCCTGCTTACTTGTTGACTTTTGTTATGCGCACAGTTCATTTGCCTATATATTCATATTCGTCAGCATGTTACAGTTAAAATGAGCACGGTAACTTCCACTTTTTAAGACGTATTCTTACCTTATTACAACAGTGATCTAAGTTTTATGGAAAATCCATGCATGTTATGTTCAGTTCTTTTTTTAATACTAGGGAATCACCTTAACCGGTTCTGCGCAATTGAAGTATTAGCATTAAGCAAAAATGCAACTCGACTTTTTTTAACCAAACGATCACCTCAACTGGTTCTGCGCACAGTTTTATTTCACTAGGCTATTTTTACATTTCTCCTAAATTGAAACTGCGTAGGAACGACAAATCGCATTAAGCTAAAGTGAAAGTCTGCACGCGCGAGCTTTCTCAACTAGCACCAATTAAGCACATAAAAACATTGCTGCTTGAATCATCACCAAAATCCTCTCCTGCTCGTTCCCCAGAGAATCTTGGGTAAGTGACTCAAAGACATTTTTGGTATCTTTGACTGGCACAATCGCTAGCTTCAGCTTGTTAATTGTGAAGTCTAGTGTTATTGCGATTTTTCTTATATACACAGACTAAAGTCATTTTGAAGTTTACCTTAAAGTCGCCCTTTAGATAACGCTTTGCGGACTTAAGTTGCTCCTTTTGTTTCCTTGCCCAAGTCATTCCCATAAATGAATCGCCCAATCTATTTACTACGTCATGGAGATCGTCGAAGGCTTGACTGCCAGCACAACTTATATAATCTAGACCCTGTAGAGACTTTCTCACAGAGGCAGAACAGACATTGAGAATTCTCAAGAGTGTACTTCGGCTCAGTGTTGTAAAGCTACTTTCGCTTGAATAAGCCAAGTACTGCTTGACAATGGACTCTGGCACCATCATACGAATAACATTAGGCACTGTAATGACTTCCTTTGTTGACAGTTTTATTGATTTCTGCCCGAAGGGAAGATCCTGGATGACATGGGTGCTCGTTATAAAGTCCAAAAAATGATCAAGTTGAGTTTGGGATACCGCCATTCGTGTCTTGGATGACTGAAGTGATAGTGCTACACCTCTACCCTCGACCAGGATATGCTTCCTTGCTTCACTGAATTGATACCTCGTCAGATTGGGAATCCATTTCTTAAGTGTCTTGAATGAAACCTTGTCTACCATTATAGACAATATTTGTCTCCTGGTTTGCCAGTTACTCGCATTCCTGTAGCACTCAGCCAACGCCTCCATAAGCACTTCATCTACAGGCTCACGCTGGTTACCACTAGGGTTTTCATCGGAAGATTTGGATGCAACAAGTGATTTCCAAAGCTGTCCACTCTGATTTGGTGCTACTTCTTCTAGTACAGCATCAACTGCTTGATTTGCTTTGCGTAAGTGACGACGCCTCGTTCGTTCACTAGCCTCCTCCCATTGCGTCGTCAAAGGAAATCTCACCGGACTTATGTCTCGGGTTTCTAGAAAGGTGTTTAGCATTTCAAGTGGTTTACACTCCCGTTAGACATGTTCATTTGCCTCGTTCGGCGAGTAGATACTTGTTGCTGGAGTCTGTAGTTCAAGGTAGGGGAAGGACGATGGTGTGCTTTCTGCCACTTAACCTACTGTGTCACTTGTTTGATCCTGCGGACGAATTGATGGATTGATTGATTAGACTGTTGACCCACGTTATAAAAAGACATGTTAGTCTTGTAGATTAAGTACAGATAATAATATGAATCAAGTGATCAATCAAACAAAAAAGCAGAATGAATTAATTCAATCCCCTTTTCATATTATTGGAAGATACAATTCGCTCTGCATATCATATACTTTATATACGTACTTGGTATGTAAAATTGGAGGTATCATAAAGTGATAAGTCTTTGAGAGTTAGAGTTGTTTTTGACTATAATACAGATTAGCTTGTGTTGAAATTATAAAAGGAGCGGGGGAGGTAGGGGCACCCTGCGAACAGAGCCTCCTTTTGCCTTCTTGATCGAGAAGGAGACAAGGAAGGTCTGCCTAAATCCCGTCAAACCTTTGAAGTCACCAAAGCCCAAACTTCTGAACTAATCAATCTTGTTTTCTCTTGTAAAACGTTTTTTTTTTCGAGTGAGAGCACTTGTTTTTTGATAAACCGATCGTCATAACTAAGCCCGCTGTAGCAAGCGCACAGCTTTTAGGCTTGGATTCGAAACTAAATCCTGGCAACATTCCGCGCATGCTCAACAAAAGATCTTACTCGATTCTTGCAGAGTCTTTCTTGAGTACTCCAAAATCGAGCAAGCGAGAGAAAAGCTCTGCTGGCAGGATGAGGAAGAGGTTGAAAGTGCTACTATTTGCTTGCGGAATTGACAATAGTTTCCACGTATTCTGTAAATGCAAAAAAGAACCTTGTTCCCATCATGGTCCATCTTTGAGAGGGATTGGGAGCGAGGCTGCTCAACCCCTTTCCTAGGAAAAAGTGACTTGGAGACAGTTACCAGTTAGCCTGTGTGCCAAATGCATAAAGGGGTGGAAGGGAAGAGAGATACTTAACAATCCTCGCTTCCTTTTTTTCCTGACTTCAACACAACTTTCGACGTCTCTCACGTATCTACATTGTTCCGTCTGTGTGACATTAATTTGTAGGTCAAGAAAGATTATCCTACCAAAGACATCTCCGCCATTTGAAATGTTACTTCGCAATCGTCAAACGCAACTTCTGCAGTTTTTTCTGTGTCAGGTTTCCAGTTCCCAGCCAACATTTTTCTGCAGTTAGGGCATACCCCTAAGAGATTACAAATATCAGTAAGCACACTATTTTAATTAGGGTTGCACATTCAAGTAAAAAAAAAAAAAAAAACGATCTCTTGAACATTATTTTTTTGACATTGCCCGAAGTTTAAAACCGAACAGGTGTATTAACACCTTTTTTAAAAAAAATCAGCGAAAATGAATTCTCAGATAAAATGAAATCAATTTGATTAATTTCAGCTAAATTATTTTCCTTTGTAAAGATGATTTTTAAGTAACTTTTTCTTGAAGAAGTACATCAGCGTTAGTTCTTTTATTTTTTAGAGTTACAAAAGGGATACAAACCTGACCCAACAGGAAGAAATATCCCACTCTGTTGCAGCACTGTTTGTGAACCTGCTTTGCTTAGACCTCTATCCGCTTTTGGCTTTTTGCTCACGTCCTTACTATGACCTGATAATATTGATGGTATTCTGCATTTGTCCGGAACTCGGCGTGTCCATCCAATACCCAGCGATGCCCGATGAGCTGGACATATGGTCATTTGGTCAATATTTCGTGGAGAGGAAAAGATGGATGCCCTCGCCAGAATAAGATCAATTTCATCAACTATGCCATGAAACGCAAACATTTCTCTATGCCCGTTAATATCTCGCTGACAACCAAGTAGAGGAATGCATCCCGTTGCTTTGTTTCTGTCTCTCCTATCATGACCACAGTGGCCTCCCACAATCGATACAAACGAACAACCACTTTCATGATAGTTTTTCGACGGATTGCAACTAACTGGTTTTAAATTCTCTTAACTTTTATATTTAAACAGGTGTCAAAAACTGATGGCGTCGTAAAATTAAATTAAGTACAGTAAACAGCTAGCGGATGACTTTTCGAAACATTTCAGTTGTAATGAAAAAAAAAAAATATTACAAACATTTAATAAATTTATATACAATTTTGTATCTTTTGTTCCTTAACAGTATATTAATCCTATCACCTAGATTGAATTATTTTTCGATGTGACGCAACGTTATAACCACTGGATCCCTTATCTGTTTATCTCGTCGTTAATTAGTTTGGGAAAAATGTGTTTATCCTTCCGGTGCCGCTGTCACACAACTCCTCTGATCACGTTTTAAGACCAAAGGTATATCGGCAGCCCGAAAGTTCGCTATCAAAATTGCAGTTTTTGTGAGACCTAAAATATTTCAATGGCAATGGATGTGAAATTTCGATCGACTGAAAAGAAAGCCGGACTGCAATACTGTGAATATAATAGTTCTGTCTGGGGTTACTTTCTAGCAACACGATTCTCGACTTGGGGACTGACAATCAGCAGAAAACAAGATGCCAGTTAACGAGAACGGGAAAAGCATCGAGGTAAAAAAATGTTCAGTACAGATTTCCTAAATGTAAGTGGAATTGTGAGTTAACTTTCTAGTGGAGGCGTAAAGCTTTCGTGACTTGTTGAGCAATAACAAAGCGACGATCCCGCGATCATTGCAAAGTCTCATATTTCAGGCGAAATTTATTCAACTTCAGAAGGTTCGTTTGAAGCTCAAATTAAATTACCCAAGCCAGCTCTTACATATGTTTTAGCACAATGTTTAAATAGCTTATAGCTTGAGTTTCAGGTAAAACCAAGGGGTAGCACATGCCTATAATTTAAAACGCAAGTTACAGCCTAAATCTAAACTTCGATCAGTTGAAAAAGTATCCAAACTAAAATAAAATTGTTTATCTTCCAGATTATCGCTAAGATAAGAAATCACCACCAAACTAGCAGTAAAACCCTTTACAAGTTGATTTATTGGTGAATATTTTACCCCGCTTGCGTCCTTTTGGCTGGCGAGCGAAGTTTTGACAACGCCTCATTTTGCCTCAATTTTTGATGGTTTTCAAGTCACCGACCTCGAAAACTGATTTTGTCGATTTTCTGCCAATCGAAGCGGTCTTTTCAAAAACAAACTACACCACGTTTAGTTACTTGCTAATACCTTACTATGGACAAGATATGAGCGAAAACGATTTTTTGACTGTGGCCGCGAAATTTCGATTTTGCTCGATTTTTACAGACAGTTGCTCTTAATTTGTGTATTTAAAAGCCTTTTTGAGTTCCAAAAACCTCCCATGTTCAAAATTAATGAGCAGGATTTATGAAAGACCCCAGGGGGGACTCCCATACAAAAGTGGCTGGGGTGGTGCTCATCGTATTGCTTAGGGGGATAAATTGCAGATTTTGGTCTCATTTAGGGTGTTTGGGATGAAAAGTCACCATATTTGCCCATTCAGATATCGCTTTGGGCTGTGCATAAAGAAATTTTCAAAAAAATATCCTGAAACTGACCACACGCATATCTAACATTTAAAAAGAACACAACATTTCTCCACTTGTTTATATCCCTCGCTCTTCTGTTTTAGTATGGTCTCCGTCAGGGGTCAGTTTAAGGTTGAGCCACACCCACGTTGATCTCCCTTAAGGGGTTTAATTTTCATTTTCTGACGAGCATCCCCGTCATTTTTATATGGGAGTCCCCCCTGGCAAATTCTAACCTTACCTTTGAAAAGAGGCTTGACACAAATCAGAAATGGATATTTTCTCTCAAAAGATGGAAATACTGGATTGTGCATTGGTCAAAATCATGAAGAAATTGACTGCAGATGCAAACCTTGATCCTGCAGTACCTTTCCTAGTTTTGTTGATAATTTTCTTCATTCTCAGGATGCTATTGTGAAATATTTTGTACATCTCTGGACTCACAAGATTCACTTGTTGACTAAATACAAGAAAGGTGTTTTATGTAGTTAACAAAATTACCTCTATATTGCTTTTGCTCAGGATGCTGTACTTTCAGTGAAGTTTTCTCCATCTGGACATTTGATTGCTTCAGCATCAAGAGACAAAACTGTCAGACTGTGGGTCCCAAGTGTGTAAGTAATAGATACTGTGAGTTATTGTCCATGCCCAGAGAAACTAAGCCATGTCATTAGCAAGACCCCTGCGTGTGATATTATTGATAACAAGGCTGTGTTCTAAGAAAAATTCAAGGGTGCCCAGCAGATAATTTCTAAGAAATTGAGATTTTCTAGTCACCCAGGAGCAAAAGTAAGGCACCAGCGGCCAACGGGTGCTGCTAGAGTGTAGCCTTGCATAAAGTCATTGGATGCCTCAAGCACTGATAATGGTTACTGCAGTGGATGTTTGTTAATAGGAATCATTAGACATGGTTGCCACAGGTTAGGATATAGTCATGGAAAAAAAAGATAATTCAAGGTCAGGAAAAAGTCAGGGAATTTCTCCTCAAGTCAGGGAAAATTTAATTTTTTGAAAGAATTCGGGGAAAAGTAAAATTTTTAAGAGGACTTGTAAACATGTAGTTTATTCTTTTCCCTCTACTTTAACTGTTTTCTACAATGTAACATTTGAAATTCACTTGGGCATGTGACAGACATGAATCAAGTTAAATTCATTTGGTAGAATATTCTAGAAGTATCCATTCATGCACACTGCACACGCCTTGCTGAAAGCATTATAAATATATGGGTGGAGGGGATGGATTGTTTATTCCGTTGGTCAGGGAAATTTTACATTTTGTCCGGAAAATGTCATGGAAAAGTCAGGGAATTTCAGAGACCTCTGGCTGTGGCAACCATGAAATTTAGATGTTAACTTTGTGATACTTTTTCATTATCCAAAGTAAAGGAGAAAGTACCGTGTTTAAGGCTCACACAGCAACTGTAAGAAGTGTGGACTTCTCTGGTGATGGCCAATCACTTTTGACAGCATCAGATGACAAAACTGTCAAGGTAATTTGTTAGTATAGTTGTGTAAGATGGTGGAGTGGGAGATAGTAAGGCAAAGAAGAAGGGTGTGGTAAGGCTCTGGAAAAAGAAATTTTTGTTTTGAAAAAAGTCTGGGAAAAGTCTTGAATTTTGGATCCAAAAATCTTTACGAACCCTGGGATTAAATGTGCAAGTTGGATGGTGTGTAAGATGGGTGCTGCTAGACCATGCTTTCCTGAATTCATCAATCAAACATGATTATCATATGGTGAAGTTAGCCTCACCAAAGATGTTTAAGAGAATATAGCAAATTACCTTTTTGATTTTTCTTGTAAAGGTATGGACTGTTCACCGTCAGAAATTTCAGTACTCTCTAAATGCTCACATGAACTGGGTGCGCTGTGCAAGGTAAATATAATCTGACAACTATCTAAATATTAGCATAACAGTATGTTACTATAATCAAATTGATAAATTTAGTGGGATTTAATCACACCACAGTGTTGTTCCAATGAATGTTGAGGTTTACTTTTGTGACAATTTTGAACATGACTGAAAACAATTTTCCTGTTGCCTCATAAACAATGCCAGGTTTTCACCAGATGGTCGCATGATTGTATCTGCAAGTGATGACAAGACAATCAAAATCTGGGATAGGACAAGCAAGGAATGTGTTCACAGCTTCTATGACCCAGGAGGGTACGTTAACAAAAGCTTGTAAACTGTTTTTTTACAGTGAGATCATCAACTCATTGTGATGGCTGACTATTAAGCATGGACTGACATCGTACTGATCGAGGATGCTTAGGTCTGTGCAGGTTACTAGCCTCATTAACAGCCTTCCTTTAATTATTGTAGCCTCATCAAAAATTATGTGAATCACTTTTCTTCAGATATGTGAATTCTGTAGAGTTTCATCCCAGTGGAACATGCATAGCAGCAGGAGGAACAGACAGCACAGTCAAGGTGTGTGTGTGTTTCTTCTATCCTTGAAACTTGAGTGCAAGTAAATATTAACTATCCAGTGTGACCAGTTTTACATAGATCTACCTTTGGGGAAAATGATAGAAGTTTAACATTTTCTTTTCAGGTCTGGGACATCCGAATGAACAAACTTCTTCAACACTACCAAGGTAACCACAGTCAAGTTGACTTGATTTTTAACATAAGGAGGCTATTGGATAAACCTTCACCAGGGTGCAAATAAAATCAGTCCTTCAGACAAGCTGCACCTAACTTTTATTAAATTAATCACTTGCTTTATTATTTGTTGTAGTTACACTGTAGCTCTGATTTGTAGCCTTGCTTAACAACATATAGCCTAACATGAAATGTAGTGTTATACTTTTGTTTTGATACTTGCTTTTACAGATTTCACATTTTCAAAAGGGGGTGAAAAGGGGGTTGTGGTCCACGAGAATTTATTATGAACTTTAAATTTGCCTTTAAGTACTTGTCTTGCCTGTTGTCTTACCCGTTGGGCAAGTTAAGAACAAAATTCACTAGCCCGAAGGAAAAATCCACTAGCCCAGGGCTACAGGACACAGTTTTCTTTGCGCGCTGCTTAACAGTACTGATAACTCTTAACTGACACATAGGTCAAGGACCTTTGATTTTCTCAGATAGTGGGGAGACTAAAGGGCCTCTGCTCACGGTTTAGTTATTTCCATTCTTTTAGCACACACAAATGCTGTGAATGCTGTTTCGTTTCATCCATCTGGAAATTATCTTGTATCTGCATCAAGTGATACCACACTCAAGGTAACAAATTAAGAGATTTATATATTGGCATTTTTTAATTATTAATAGTGATCTTTATGTATTTGAATTCTCTCTGTTCTGGTGAAACAAATAACTCTTCAAAAGATAAATCTGCCGCAAGATGTGAGATCCAACTGTTGTGTTTTGGTATCAATCTTACATTGTGGGCAAAATCAATGGATGCAACCCTCTCTAGCCATCCTCACTGCACTCGCAGGCTTTAGTTTGAAACAATACATATACAAAGCAGTCTCATTCTGCTTTACACTCTCTCATTAGATCTTGGATTTGATGGAAGGCCGGCTTTTTTACACACTTCATGGACATCAGGTTAGTCAATACTTAATAATTTTCTTCCTTAAAATAATTTCCTTTGGGTGTTACACAGACCTGCACCAATGTTTACATCAGTTTTAACAGCTTTTTCATCCTCGGAGACCCAGGGGCAGTTAGTCGGGTCGAGAGAAAAGGCGCGACAAAAGTTTTCAAGTATGGAAACTTTCGTCACGCCTTTTCTCTTGACCTGACTGACTGCTCCTGGGTCTCCGACGATGCAGTTTTTTATGCTCCTTAATACTTTTTAGGGTCCAGCAACATGTGCTATATTCTCACGTAATGGTGAATATTTTGCTTCAGGAAGCTCAGATGAACAGGTAAATAAATCAGTGGAGTTAGTGATGACTAGCAGCCAAATCACCCACCATAACAATAACTCCTTCATAGCCAGATTGTGTATTCATGAGTTACAAATGAAGGAAGCCTATATTTCCTGCAGGTTCATTAGGGTGATTAACTTGAAAAGGTTCTGCATTATTGACAAGTACAGGAAGAATAATTTCAGAATAGGCCTCTTTTTGGAAGTTTGTTGGTGTTAATTACGGATAGGCGTGAACACCTCATGACGTAATGCAAAAGATTGAAAATATGCTGAACAACGCCAAAAAAAAGACAATACCTAACCAACAATGGTTTCAGCAATACAGTGAAAACTTTCCTGGAAGAACCTAGTAGTTTAAGAACCTGCTGGCAGAAATTTTCCACTTCAAGCCAAAAATATAATAACCTGTTTAGCCAAGCAAAATCAAGCAGGTTCTTATACATGATCACAGGTAAATATGATAAACAATTTAACCAACTAGTTTGAGATTGCAAAGCGACATACAAGAAAATACTGTCCTGAACTGTCATTACAAAATAAGTACAGGCTTCTGTTAGTAATTCCTACAACAAAAAACAGGTTTAAATAAAGTACATTTGTACAGATCATTGTAAAGGTTTGTAATGCACAGTTCTGAATAAGTACATAAATTATTTAAGGACCAAAGTTGAATGTCTAGCCTTTATTTTCCAGTGGTCTCCTTCACAGAAATTAAGACCCTACTTTGCTTAGATTGCCAATAACTGCCCCAAATTACAAAAATCTTTTCTGCCAGACTTCAAAAAATGTAGTTAGGACAAGGTTGTTACATGTGGGTTTTTACTGTACTACGAAACACACTTTTCTTCATCTCCCAAAGGTCATGGTGTGGAAAACAAATTTTGACAAAGTGGACTATGATGAAGGTAAGAAAAATGGATCATAACACACTGATAAAAATAATCTTATTTTTCTGTGAATATTATAAATTGATTGTCTGCAATTGGCTTTAATGTTATAACCACAAAGGACTTATTTTCTTTCTTTTCAACAGTTCTACGTTCACACAGAAAAAGAGCAGCCTCTCCACCTGTAACACTTCCTCACAATCATGACCCACCTCCAAGAACTCCACCTAAATCAGCAGCTCCAGAGGTAAGGGGTGATTTGAAGAACTTTATTTTAACCCATTCCATGTGGCAAGTTTCTTATTTACTGCATGAAAGGGTCAGATGAGATATTTTATTTTGTTCTGCCCATGATCTTTGCAGGTCAGAGCAGGTGCTGAGCCTAGGAACCTCGCTGTTGGTGACCCAGTGGTCGTAGAAGTTGGGCCAGCAATGTTTTCAATACCTCAGGTAAATTTTTGATCCATTCATTTTTAAGCATGTTGACTGGCAGAGATAGCAGTGCCAGGAGCATAGTTGTTCTAAGTCAGCTGAATGGTTGTAAAAATTATTTTGTATACAAATATTGTTATTTCAGAGACAGAGCAGACTAGATGAGGTCACTAGCAGAATAGGAGATTTTGATGCACTGGGAGGGGTCTCTGCTGGTCAACCTCCTCTCACTACTCCCCTGGAAAGACGTGATATACCACCTCAGCTCAGCATGACACTAGAACACATTGTAGGACAGTTGGATGTCTTAACACAGGTGTGATATATAACGTTGTGGTTCAATTTTATCTTTGGTTTAAATTTTATTCTCCTTTGTTTTGGGGTATGGTAATGTATGATAATGAGTTTGAAACAAAGGACAATAAAATTATTTAAACCAACTAAAAATTGAACCACAACATAATCAGTAAATATTCTTCAGTAAGTGCCACTCATACACTTAGTATTTTGTCATTTCCTGCTAACAGCACTGAGTGAATGTACAATCACTGGTAATTTATTTACCTGAAATCATTTTATATTTTGTTTTGTTTTGTTTTCATTTGCAGACAGTATCTATTCTGGAACAGCGACTTACAATGACAGAGAATAAACTAAGGGAGTGTCTGGATAATCAGCAAAAAATTAGTCTCCAAATCAGACCAAATGAATAATGTGCCTTGGCCATTTACTTCCTATCACAGAACCTGAAGAACTGAGTAGTTTTATTGAACAGTTAACTACAGAATGTACGAGTTTCACACAGCACGGTGAATCCTTGGTACTCAAACCATCATCAAATCTATTCTCAGTCGGTTAAGTTGTCAAGGGTTATATTCTCATTTCTGTCATCATGTTTGTATGAGATTGATAGAAGTGCTACCATGCAAAAAAGAAGGTTTTGATGGAAAACGCGTGATGAAAACAACATCCGCAAGTATGCACACAGAGACTCATTAATTGCTGACATCTAACTGTAACATTTGATGTTATTTATGTAAAAATAAAGAGTTGGACTGGGCTGAACATCAATAATAAAATCTTAGTCTCAAACCTCACAATTATTGTTAAGTTTGAGACTAAGAATTTTTTTTTTTTTTTTTTTTTTTTTTTTTTTAAGACTAAGATTTATGCAACTGACCTCAGAACCACTAAGAACAATGTTCAAACTGTATATATTTAAATGGAAAGCAAATGATGTGATGTAAAACAGGAATACAGTCAAACCTCCATTAAGCGGCCACCTATTAAGTAATGATCTGTGTTAGACGGGAAGCAATTTCTTTTGTAATGGCACAATACACTTTCCTCACATAGGAATATTTTCATTTCCACACATACAATGCATAAATTAACGTACAAAAAGGCAGTCTACAAAAAACAATGAATTAAAACTCCATTTTAAAGGTTTTTTTTTTCAGTTAAAAGATTTCAACCAATCAAAAGACTTGCAAAGAAAAGCCAAGAAAAGTTTACAATAAATATTCCTCACATAGGATTTCTGGGTTACTTAGACTCAGTGAGATTTTGTTACAACGAAGGAAGTTGGTTAGAAAATAAGGGATTAATAATGGGTGCTGCTGTGTAAAGATTTCGTAAAATTTGTTTTTTTAACCAAGCAATCAGAAGTGTAGTAGAGACAATTTTAGTAAAGTTATCACCTTTTTCGCATTCCAATTTGTGTTCATTGCATTTGGCTCTTTCCTTCTTATCTGGCCACTCTCTATTAAGCAGCTAGTAACACAGGCAGCCCAAACTCATGTTATGAGGAAAGGAGGTAAAGTAATTTACTTACCATAGGTGACGCATGACCTTTTTGCTAGACACGTTGGTGTCGTGTTACAGGCGACTGTTGAAAATATGAGACTTTGTATGAGAAATAAAATACTGAAGTCTGCGAACGCTAAATAACATTAAATCTAATTTTTCCTTCAATGAAATAAATAAAAAAGACTTACCTGCGATGTATTCCACCGAGTCTCAGTGTCTGCTTGTCCTTTAACTGGTTTTTTTGGCTTTATTGTATAACCACTGTTACTCCCTTCATAGGACAAAGTCAACGTTGGTCACTTCGATCTGGGAGGGTCCTGGACCAGTCGCAACAAAAATGCTGTTTTTTCGCTGAAATTCAAGTCTGCTGCACATTTTTTCAGCTCCAACCCAAGAGGAAAACCTCCTTTTTGTTTCTAAGAGATTGGCTCGAAAAAAGCTTTATAATTTCCCTATCAAATTGAACCATTTGTGTCGGACTTCAAGGCACGTCTGGTTTTCGTCCAGTGCCTGTGACTGCTGTTACGCTTTAAACTAATTTGCATTATGACAATTAGCACTTATACAACAGGTGCAAGGGTGGAGATGACACGTTTACTAGGCTCTTGAACTGTGAAGAAGTGAGCCCTTGCACCGGTCGTGTAAGTGCTAATTGTCATAATGCAAATTAGTTGGTAAATGCAACAGCAGTCACAGGCACCGAACAAAAGCCAGATGTGCCTCAAAGTCCGCCACAAATGGTTCAATTTTTGTTGCGACTGGTCTGGGACTCTGCCAGATCAAAGTGACCAGCCTTGACTTTGTCTCAAGAAGGGAGTAACAGATCTCAGTATTTTATTTGTCATACAAAGTCTCTAATTTTCAACGGTCACCTGTAACGCGACACCGGCGCATCCAGTAGAAAGGTCACGCGTCACCTATGGTAAGTAAATTACTTCACACTCTTTCCTGGTAATGTGAGTTTGGGTTACCAGTGCTAGTAATCAAAGTCCTGAAACAATTGTAGAAAAGAATGGGAAATTAAACCTCTATTAAGCGGCAGCAGCCACCTTTTGGCCGTCCTAGCGAGAGTTCTCCCATTGTTGTCACCTCTATTAAGCTGCCATTAAGAGCTTGATACACTTAGTTTGGCTTCATTTTAAGAATAGTGATGAAGGAAAATCCAGTGCAACATAGAATGTGACAACCGATTGTGGACCAGTAATGCTTCTTCCGTTGTGCATTTGTGGCTGCTTAATGGCGGTTCAAGTGTAACTCATAAGTTTTCGGAGTCACTGTTCCCCTTAGTACGCTTTTCTTAGTTATGGGTAAGCTGACCTGGTCTAGAATGTTCCAAACAACTGGTATAAATAGTCCCAATTGTATGTTTTAGGCCTGAAAAAGTTTACTGGACTGAGATGATCAAAGACTGGGCCGAGTTGTTCAAAGCTGTGTTAAGATAACCCAGGGTTAGTTCGAAATTTGAATTCAGATGTGAAAGCTTAAAAAGCAAATTCAGTTTAATTTTTTTTGTCAGCAATTTGATGATTGGCTACTCTAAAAAGAACAGAGAAAATTGTCTGAGAAAATGCTTCTGATGAAAAGTAAAAGAGACACGGGTTAAAATTTAACCCTGGGTTAGTGCCAATTGGCCTTCGAACAACTGGGCCCTTGGCCAGTGCTTAACCCAGAGTTAAATTAAACCCGGTTTTCTTTTTCTTGTGTTCTAAAGCATTTTCTCGGATAATTTTCTCTGTTATTTTTACAGCTTCCAATCATTATCTTGTAGACAAAAAGAATTGAAACTGAAATGCTTTTTAAGCTTTCAAATCTGAATTCAAATCTCGCACTAACCCTGGGTTATCTTAACCCAGCTTTGAACAACTTGGCTCTGATGTTTAGTTACCATGACAACTCAGCCCAGGTCAATTTAAGAACTGTATAATTTATGTTAAAATGTAACTCCAACAGTTTCAACCAGGTCATTGGTCATTAGACTGAGTCATAACACAACAGTTACTTTTATTTATGACTCAGTTCAGAAAATATATCTTTCCAAAAATAATATTATTAATACCTATAAGAACATTCTAATATTGTAGGTTTCTGACAGTGGACAAGACAAGATAGAAAAATCATGACTTCTACAGACATTATAGATAAATAACGTCACAAAGATAATCCATTTGTTAAAATACTTTATTACAAGGTCTTTCAGACTGATAATAAAGATAATGATTACTATGTACTACAACCAGCACAAGTTGTACAAAGTTGGGAAATATTATTGTGCTTTTGCAAGCCATTTATATGAAGGGATTGATTGAAAAAATTACTTATATATTTTGTGTTGAAAGGCAAATTTTAGAACTTAAAGTTTTTGGTATGAATGAAAGCAATACATACAACATTATGACCATAAATTGCAAGAAAATATCTTGAACAAGCTATTTCTGGCAGTTGCAGATTTCTTCCTTGCAAAAAGTTTTTATTTTTTTTGGTAAAGTGGCAGAAAAAACATGGTAACGTTTACCTTTAGCTAATTAGGAAAATTTTGGATTTTTGCCTATAAAAAGCAAAGCAATGTTAAAATAATTAGCGTGCTTCCATCATGTCCCTCACTTGTCTCTTCTCTTCTCTTGACAGTTGGGGTGAGAAGGCAAGCTGCAGAGTTAAATATATCAAAATATATGTCGTATTTACTATCGAGGGAAATGGAAAAACCTAAGTTAAATTACCCTTACCTTATTATATAGACATGAGTGTTTTACTGGAAAATGTACCACTCATAAAATTCATAAAAACTACATCCGGGACCCGAGTGGTTTATTTTCCATAATCTCACACGTGAGTTTATCGATGACATAATTTTTGTAATTTCCCTCTATTATTTTATCGATGTCATTTTGTCTATATAATAAAAAGAACATTACACGGCGGCTTGAAGATATGAATTTTATTTTCTTGTGGCAAAAACAATATTTTACGAACGAGCTCAGCGAGTGAGTAAAATATTGTTTTGCTACTCGGAAATAAAATTCATATCTTCGCGCCACCATGTAATATCCTCTCTCTACCAAGAATGAAAAAAAAAGATAAAGCACACCACATTTGCATTTTTAAAATTAAAATTAAAATTAGAATTAAAATTCTCTTCTGTGCTTGACTGTTTTTGAACCATTTCCCCCTGAAAACAGTGTTCATACACTTCTTCTTACATCAAATTCAAGGACCACATTTTTAAATTTCAAGGACCTAATTTATTACATGGGTTCCAAATAAACTATGAAAACGTTCCGAATAATAATGAGCTTTTGTTCTTAAGGCCAGCCATTTTTATAATGCAAAGGCACTAGTAACCATCTAAGACCTCAGCCTTTTGAATCACGCGCCATCCATGCCTGACCTTCATTTCCTCAAAGCCAATTTTATTCTGTTTTTTGGTGTTTGAAAATGTTCGTCAATTAAAATTCAAGGACTTTCAAGGCCTTGAAAAAGGACAATAAAAATTCAGGGTTTTCAAGACGTGTTCGAATCCTGTGAAAAGTTTGCCAAAAAATCCAGTTTGAAGCTGGTTGAGCATTTTGGACAAAAATGCCCACACTATACATTTAAGTTGAGCACTGTGCTAGTGTTTATTCCTGATACTAAAAATTTTACAGACTCACATTAGGGCATAAGCAGAAGACAATAATTTTAAATTTATATCAACAATTATTTTAATTACTTACATAATCATATGTGATAGAAGGTGGAGGTAAAAAACATTCCAAATGATGAAAGTGGGTTTGTGGTAAATGCTCCCATCTTGTTTTGAAGTCAACAATCCATCGAAGAGATCTAAACAATAAATCACATTTTATGCCACTGCAGTTACTTAAGGTGGGAACACACTAGGCGACATGTGCTGCAACAGGTCGCAGTGACTAATCACTGTGTGTACAGGTCAGCCGATAAGTTGCTACAAAAAGTTGCATGGCACATTGGAGAGACCAATATTGGTTCATGTGAACTGGGGAATTTTGTCGCTGCAGCAATTTGCACCAATTCAGTCTGATTTGATTTTGTGCGACTTGTTGCAGCGACAAAATTCTGTTGCTGAGACAACGATTTCCCCATAACTTCTCCAGAACACACGATATGTTGCTGCAATGTGTTGCCAGAGTGGGTTGCTGCAACTTGTCACTTAGTGAGTTCCGACCTTTACTGTTATCTTGTAGTGTTAGTATTTATTATATACATACTGTCATGCTATGACGTAAATTTTCTTACACAAATGAGTTCTAGCCAATCAGAGGAGCAAACAATGTCTTTCACACGTGGGAAAAAAAAACAATACTGTTATTGACGAAACTAACATGAAGCTACTAACTGGGGGTAGAAGTAACGAACAGTGTAAGAAAAATAAACGTGGCACAAATTCACTTTTGTGGTTTGCTGTAAATGTCCCTAAATCTCTCTCTCTCTCTCTCTTTCAATAATAGAGAGATTTAGAAACTACTTTAAAGTAATTTTATAAAGAAGTCAGGACTGTGCTCTGTTTTGTTATAAAGCACGCAGAAATTGAGGCAGCTAGAGCACAAAAGAGGTGTAGGGGAAAACCCACGACGTAGTGCTTCTTGAGTGCTCTAGCCACTTTCTACAAAAGAACAGGGAACAGTCAAGGTTTCTTTATTTGTTTCATCATAAAGAATCTGTTAAATTCCCCACGCATTACTTTCTATTTTTCAATACAAACTTTATCTCCATGTTTTATTTAAGCAATAGACCACACTTTCTATGGGTTTACCGGCGTGATAACCCACGCGGGATGTTGGGAGAACACGAGAAAAGCTTGTAAATCACGAGCCGAAGGCGAGTGATTTACAAGCTTTTCGAGTGTTCTCCCAACATCCCAAGTGGGTTATTATGCCGGTAAACCCATAGAAAGTGTGGTCTATTGCTTTTATAAAATAACTTTTAATAAAATGGAGTCTTTTAGATAAAAAATATGATTTTAGTACCGTGATCAAGTCATGTCTTCTCTCTAAAGTCATCATAAGCCAATCACGACTCACGATTTAATAGCGCTAAACTTTCTCAAAACTCAGTTCAGTCAAACAACAAACAGCAGCACTTCAAAACACGAGTTTTTGCACTCATTACATGATAACTTATGAAAGCTGTTTTACAGGAAAAGTCAACACATATTCATGCGAACGTACAATGAAAGAATACGTTCATGGTTTGTTTACTACAGAAGTAGAAATTGATTGAACATCAGACTGTACGCAGCTGTATTTTGTTGAGTCGATCCGTAAGAATCTCGTGCTTACAGAGGAAACTGGCAGCTATTGTAATGGAGGACTTCATTCACTTTTTACAAGCCGCAGTGGTTTAAGATCTGTTTCCTGGACTTTATTATGATCAAGAAATGCTGCGGTAACGACGTGGCTGCATTTGCGAAGTTGTCGCATGTAACTTTAGATGCACGTACAGCGACCGATGGAAATATGTCAGTGGTGGAGAAAGGTTTCTTTGCCGTAGCCACATATTGGCGTTAATATTTGTCGATTTGTGAAGTCAGGTGGTGTGAGGTAGGTCATGGCATCGATATCATCGAATAATTTGTGCAAATGTTGGAAAAAACTAGCCCGAAACTCTGACATCTTTCATCATCGTTGGCAGCTTGTTTACAACCTCCAGCGGCCGATTTTGTACCATATCTTGATCAGAGATCTCTTTTTGAAACAATTTCTTTGATTAAGGAATTTAATTTTGAAATAAAATAAATCAAGAATGCTAAAACTATCCGTTTTGTTGCTGGTTGGCACATTGTTAAGTTTTCCTAGAGACTTTGTACACCAGAAATTCACACAGTTGTTGTCTTTCTCTGCGATTTGGCATCGTCGTGAAATGTAAACTGTTTTCCAGCTTTGTACTTTATAACTTCTAAAGCTATGGCAGTAGCGAATTGTGACGCTCAGTAATAAAATGTGAAAACCAACGCTTTTAATATTAAGAAGGGCTGTGTAAGTAACTTGTTCTGTTTTTTAGCCTTTCTAAAATCGTTTGCAGATCAATAGCCGGTTTTGTTTATGGCTCGTGGTCCGGATGCCTTTTTCTATGGGTTTACCGGTATAATAAACCATAGGTTTTTGACCAATCAGATCACGCGTACTATCTCAGTTATTTTATAAAATTTCATAAAGCACCTTTTTCAGCCAATCAGAGTGGGCATTATATGTGAACTTTATTATAATGATTTGAGTAATAAATTTCAGAAATGTTTTTGAATACATGCATTTTCTGTAGGCTTTTCTTTAAGTCATTGAGTACAAAAGTCCTGTACAAATTGTCATGTTCGTTGGAGCCATCTAAAAGTTTGAGAGATGCTAAAAATGTAAACAAAAAGCATTTGTCACCAAAGTATTGTCGCAAAAACCACATTGTGAAATACATTAAACTAATACAAACAGACTGCATTAAGCTGTGGCAACCATTATCAATCCCAAAAAAGTTGCAGATAGTAAAAACTCAAGAATAGCCTTTCATGGGCACACTAGTTATATTCAAACTTTGAGTTGATAGTCATTGTGAGATTAAAACGTGCAAGAAAATATCCTAGGAATAATATGATCACCTGAAAGCAATGGGGGCGAAGCAAGTTCTGCACCTGGCACGACCACTGCGAGCATGCTCAACACTGTAACAATAGTCCAAATGAAAGTGCTAAAAGAGATATTACAAAATGGCAGTAACTCAGACCAGTATTAACAAAGAATAGGTCTTTTTGAAGTTACTGTCATAATATAAGAAACAAAGGAAAAAAACAAAGTTCCCCTTGGGCTCTACTTTTTAGATGTATTGTGCTTTTTCTTTTACATAAACTGTGCCTCAGTACCTGCAAAGGGAAATACATGTGGGAGATAGGTGACCTCAGAGTTGAGGAGCTAGGGTCAATAATACCACCAATGAGACCACATAACCTTCCTTGGCATTGATTTGCAACCCACATACCTTTAAGGCCAATACACACGAGGGATTTTGCTCCTGGAGCATGCTCCAGGGGCACGCTCCGGGAGCAAAGGTCCTCCGTGTGTACCAACGATTTCATGGGTATACTTCATCCTCGGGAGCAGAAATTCCACCCCACAAAATGCTCTATGATATTTAACAGGTTAAATGTTTGGGAGCAAGCTCCCAGGGCAAATTGAGCGAACTTGAAAACACTCCCTTGTGTCTACTGACACATGCAAAATGAGCCTGGAGCATGCTTCGGGAGCAAAACCCCTCGTGTGTATCGGCCTTTAAACAAAGTTCATATCAACAGCAAGAGAAACAAAGAAACAGGATCAAACTGCTTCAAAACCATTGTCCTTATGATTTTTTTGGGTAGGAAAATTTAGTAGAGTTTCTTTGCACCACTGCTTCTCTTAAACTAAAACTACAATATAACATACCACTCCATCCCACAGCAAAAAATCCAGGTCAACGCTATCATCTGAGTCACTATCACTGTAAAAATGTCAACAAGTCATTAAAAAATCAACAAAGGTATGTTCCGAACACTCAATCAACAGGACTGGTGTTACATTTACAATAACAATGGACGTAAGAAATTACCTAGTAGTTGATGATGGTTAAAGCTATATTCCTGGACAAGTCTCTGGTAACACCACAAGACTAATGGTTATAGTAATAAAAAATAATTCACTTCTGTTGCATGCTTAGGTGTAAATCGTATTCCATTACCTTTCTGAAGAAACTGTTAACACCTCAACCTTTTTCTTTTTAACTTCCTCAGACATCTCCTATTAAAATAAATTTTAGATATTCAAGTTGTTAAGAAGAAAGGAAGTGGTGGAATAAGAAAATAGACCATTAATAGGTGGATTTGTCCCCTATACCCAACCTGTTTTTTAAGTTCTCTTTCTTTTAATTCCTCTGCTGTAAGAACCTCTGCAGCCACCTTATCAATGGTATTGTCCAGCACCTGAAATTTCAAACAATAGATTGAAGTATAAGTTGTTGTCAGATCATACAAATAATACTGTATTAAAAACCAGGGTTTAAAACAGCAGCCAGCACTCTGACCACATTTTCCGGCGACTTTTAACCAAGGAAATAGATAATGTCATGCTTTGATCAGCCAATTGAAATTGAAGTTGCTGTAATGTTGGTTTAAATATTTCATAACACACCACAAAGCAGCCAAGGGATGTTTTAAAATGAGTAAAAGAAGGCTTGGAAATTTAAAGTGTGCCGCTAAAGTTGAAAAGGAGATCTCATGTTCACAGCAAATGATTAATTCTGAAGCAGAGGAATGGAGTGATGAACCGTTTGATTACGGAATTTTGAGAAGCGATTCTGCTTCAGGCGAATGAATTAATATATTATAGTAATAACTTTGCTCCAGTCCTAAATACAAACTTGTAAACTGTTTTTACTTTTATCAGCTTTATCTTATGAGTATTGATTATCAGAATGTCTTCAGCAAGGAGAGATTCACACATCACAGTCTTCTTTCTAAAAAAAAACTTAGATAAGAACTAATTTATGTATTTCTGGCAATCAGTTTCATCTAAGTATGTGATCCAAACATGGTTACCTTTCAAATTGGTGATACCGATAATTATTGATATTGATTTCCCAAATATCAGTTCTATGAACATATTTCATGAATCGCGCTGACATTGTTTCCTGGACATTGAATATTTAACTGTTCCTTTATCTACTGTGATAAATCGCAATGCTGACTATTGACAGGATGTGCTCATTTATTATTCATTATTGGGAGAAAATAAGCCTTGACATAAAAAGCCCACAGATTCAGGTTAAAAGCTGTGATTTTATTTGAACCCTGTAAAAACAGTAAATTTTAAGCCTGCACCAAAGAAAGTCAGCTAAGGGAACATACACAGCGATTCTTGTTAAGGATTATTTCTTGTGCCTTTTTTCTAAAAGAATTGTTTGTAAGAGCAAACCGGAAGTGCATTTTTACCGGAAATTATGTTACGCGCGGGAAGATTGACAGTTTCAAATAAAAGTCCCCGGATTGAGGGGAGGAGCACTTACGCCATAGAAAAAAATCTTGTGTGGATGTTTGTCTTCTTTTACGGGATTTTTTCAGTGGGAACTCTGGACTTTTTTAGGAAAAGGACTGAGAAAATTTAGGAACCTAAGGAGAAACAATTCTTATAAATTGTTGATTGGAGCAGGGGGGTGTTAGAAGACAGTGATGCTGCTGAATCAACCCTTTCAAAAGGATTTTAAACGGTGTGGTTTTAAATAATATTAAACACAGTTGTCAATTTATGTGGTCGTGTTTTTCAGGCGAGCAGGGGCAAACATGAGGAAAGTGGAGAGTGACTGCAGTCATGCACAATGGATGGGGAACTAACAGGGCTTGTCCCAAGCCTACTGTACATGCATGGACTAGGAATACCTCAAAACAATTTAATGTCACAAAAGAGAGAGCTGTTTCCTTGACTAACAGAGGGATACAGGAATAACAAATATATTTGACAACGTTACCTTGACTGGCACTGCTAATTTCAACTGAGTGCTTGCTCTACAGTTTGGACAGTTACCTGAATGACTAAACACATGAATGTGATATTTTAGATTATAATTCTCAAAATGTTTTCTGTTGTTATTAACTTTTTAAGTAGATAAAATAAAATAATTTTGGAAATACTTGACAATAATATAGAAATAATATCTGAAAGTTTCAAAATTAACATACTCATTTACCTCAAGAAGATGATAAAAAACAACACGAGAGATATACTAAAACATATTTCAAATGTAATCTTTACCTAAGCCAGTCCCTGATGCAGCTGTAACAAAAGGTGTGTGAGCATGGCAGTGTGTGAGATAAGACCATCAGTTCACGGCAGATACAACATAACAGCTCCTCATTCAGATCTGCCAGGTATTTTTTGGATCTCCCATCTAAATTTCCACAAAAAAAATAATATATTTTAATTCCAAGGGAAAATCAAAAACAAAAATTAAAACAAAACAAAAATTATCACAGAAAAGTAAAGCTCAAGGAAAAATATTTTAGCAAATATTAATTTTCTAAGTCAGCTGGTGTAATTTTAGGCCACTAACCATTTCTATTAAAATTAAAAAAGCCAAAGAAAGATGATGATAATGTTGTAAAATAGTAAATACATTGTAGGACATTATTGACTGCAGTGCTAGTAAAGGCAGCTTATTATTATGCCATTAGCTATCAGAGCTTGATTTTTAGCAAACTGTGCTCACAATAATTGAGCTCCTTTTGAAAAATTACGCCTCTTTTCCTTGAAGTATGAGATCATATAATGGGACTTTTCTCACGTCAAATGGCCCCTTGGCCTTCTATTTGTCTTTGGTTTGCCTTTGGCTCCGATCTCTTACAATTTGAGCAAGTTCCAGCCTGTCAAACAACTATTCTTCTTGTGTCTACAAGTTGCTTGACGCCATCAATTTGCTGCTAGTGAAAGCAGCAACTGAGACCAATGCAATCTTTACCTCCTCAGTGTTGTGGTAACCTCCCTCCTCCCCCAGACATAAGAAGGATCTTGTGTCATTTGTGCACCTCTTGGTCGAGTATCGACTCTGATATGGCACTACTGGCTGATATCTTTATATGTCAGCCGAGTATCAGTCACCACGCAATCGCTATATTGGTCGACTGTTGGTCAACATGTTGATCGATATGTTGATCAACACCTGAACAAGTGTTGGCCAACATGTCAACCAATATGTCGGCCTATACATGGCCAGTATGCTGACTGACACCTGGCTGGCCGATACGGGGAGTGATAATTGTCAGTGGCATATCAGTCGATTGTGTTTTAAAATTAGAACAAGGGAGCTGGGTTTCAGTGTTACGCATAAGATATCGCGGTCGGAGGTTTGAAAATAGTTTCTGTTCTGTTGTTCGTGTCATCCCACATCAGCCTCACTGAGTCAGTTTGTTGGAATTCTGCCATGGTTCTATGCATTTGTTAATGTTACATTGTCCTTGAATACCTCTTAAATGTGATGCCATAGCAGTCCCCATTTTTTCCAAAAAACAAAAATATCAAACTGGTAAAATCCACCAAAGCCCCTTAAAAATTGCTTCATGGACACCACAACAACTACAATTTGAGCAGACACAATACATATCATCGATTAAGTATCATAGAGTATCAGCCGAATGTCGGTAACCTATCAATGTCTGCCGACTATCGGTCAACATACCGACCAAACACAATCATGTAATGATTGTAGAATTGCATGTGTGCTTAGGTGTGTAGTCCATGTGTGTATGTATGCTTTGTGATAATTACTGTAATTGTTGTACTTTGGAATAAATGAAATAATAATAAAAAAACACAATCCACCAATCTGTCCATCTACCAACATGACGACAGAGAGTCAGCGAACCAAAGTCAGCCAAGTCAACTGGGAGTTGGCCGATATGGCGACCAAGAGTCAGCCGTCATCTCGGCCGACATGTCAATCGAGTTATATCGGCCGATAGCATTGACCAATACCAAACTGAGAGGTGCACAAATTACACAAGATCCCATAAGAAAATAGACTAAACCATGGACAGAACTAAAAATTTGAGAAGACACAAAAATAATATTATACCGTATCAGTGAAGTATTGGCTGAATGTCGGTAGCCTATTGATCGATATGTCCCCTGACTATTGGTCAACATACCGACCAACACAATCGGCCGATCTGTTGGTCGACACATCAGCCAACTCTCAGTCGGTTATCGCTCGACCTATAGGCCAACATGTCAACCAAGAGTCGGACAGCCGATGTCAGCCAAGAGATTGACCGGGAGTCGGCCGATATGTTGACCGCTATGGCGACCGAGGGTCAGCCAACATATTGATCGAGTATCAGCCAGTAGCGTTGACTGAGACTCAATCAAGGGGTGCACAAATTACACAAGATCTCATAAGAACATAGACTAAACCATGGACAGCACTTAAAAACAATCACTCTCTGACAGCAAGCAAGCCTGTCTTTGGTAAAGTTCCCTCTAAAAATCCTAAAAATATGTCTAGTAATGCTACTTTTATAAAAAGTGCAAAAATCACTCCCACTTTTCCAAAAGATGGCAAAAATTATGCTAGCACAATCGATTGGGGCCTAACAGTTATACAACGGGACACTGACTGGACCTTTATTAATTCAATACTACCAAAACAAGAAGACCACAATTCAAAAATTTGGATAACAGTTGATTTTGTCAACAAATGTTAACAACTTGGGTCATATTCTTAGTTTGTCAATGCAAAAAGGAGAACTCACGTAGTCACATTCCTGAGCATTTTTCAGGCCAAGTGGAACAATGGCATCCTCTGTCATCCCAAAAGGACAAAAGTTCTCACAGTTATGGCCTCCTAATGCTAACCAAGATCAACTGTCATGCATATCTTTGAATTTGCAGTTTATCTGTCTCTTATCAGAAGTATTTTTTGTGGTGATCCCAATACATTTACCACAATATCTAGCCTTCCCTACTAAAAAAAACTTTCAATAATTTATATCAAAGGTATTCAACTTCTTAGGTACTACTCAAGAAATAATCTTTTAAGTTCTTATTTTATTATCTCTCTTTAGCATTACATACATAAGATATTCTCTTGAAAAGTACCTTTTTCATTATCCCTGGTTTCTTCGTGACTATCTTTTTCACATTCTACATCCTGATCTTTTGAAACCTGTGTTTTTAATTATTAAAAAATTCAAAGAGTTTGAAACACTAAACCTTTTTTAAAATTGCCTAATTGGGTTTTGCAAAAAATAGGTCACTACTTGAAAGAAAAGTTGGGTGCCCTGTTCAAAATAGCTATTGCAGAGCCGTAGCTAGCGGGGGGCAGGGGTAAGCTGCCCCCCCATGGACCTGTTGAGCCAGACAAATCAAGTCTGTGGATGGATTTGTTTGCTTTGGACTTGGTTATTTTAAATGTAGTGACTTGCAATTGTTGGCCATTTTCATGGCAGAGAAATTGGTTGGCCCATGGTGTGTGCAAATAGTAAGCACAAGGTTAGTTAGCCAACCATCATGCAGTATTGTGAAATGTTTACTGTACTAGTGCTTGGGTATACAGTGTGTTTCAAATTAACAGGACCTGGGAAATAAGCTCTTGTAAGCACTGAAAACGCCTGCCTTTTCACAGTTATTCAAGGTCAATTTTTTGGAGACATATCTTATGAAGAGTGTTAAAAAATACCATTTCA
The DNA here is from genome assembly GCF_958299795.1 of Porites lutea. Classification (NCBI taxonomy): domain Eukaryota; kingdom Metazoa; phylum Cnidaria; class Anthozoa; order Scleractinia; family Poritidae; genus Porites; species Porites lutea. The sequence continues at coordinate 14,038,160 of NC_133213.1, read as the reverse complement.
TAGCCTCCAAATTTGAGCCTTTTCTGGGGGAAGATACCCCCGGACCCCCCTGCAAGGCTCCTGCCTTCAGCACTCACAATAATACCCCCCCCCCCCCCCCCGCACCCCTCATTACAAAAAACTTAGCTACGGCCCTGTATTGTGCATCCTATATTACTTTACAGCTGTCAAACAAGAAGTGCATGCAAACTTCATATCATAAATTTGCAAAAAATAAATTTGAATAATTGAAAACACAGGCCACTTTTCACGAAAAATAGAAGACCACAGGACATTCCAAAGTAGATTTTCTATGATCCATGAGTTCTAATGATCCAGTAAGAAAAGCAATGACACAGGGACGTAACAATCTCTGGTAGTGACATTGATCTGTTAGTTTTGAAAAGCTTTATATCCCTAGCATTTTCAGGTCCATAAGTGTGTAAGCAGTGCAAAGCAATATGAGTCATAGCCCTCATTGGGTGTGTTTTGACAACAAGTTTGCATTTTCTCACCTCTTTACCTCTTTTCTTGGACTTCTTGTTCTTATCCACTGGGAGGTCACTAAAAGATTAAAGAAAACTGAAGGAATTTTCTCACTGAATTAAGAGAAGATGCCTTCTCACTGAAGGTCCAGGGGGATGGGGAGGGGGCTGTGCACTTCTGTAAAGTCTTGGTTGATGACCTGTGAGTGGGGAACTCGTACAGTATCAGGTGGCACGCGTAGGACCTTTTTTAATATGTGGCTCAATAGGGTTTTTCAGGGTCAATACATGTAGTCCCTATGTCACTGTCAACAAAGATTTGGAGAAATTACCACCACTGATGTATTCGATGAAGATGAAAATTTGTCATGATCAGGGTTACTATGACATTGGAGTTGTCAAAGCAATGAAATGATTCCATTACCTATTTCACTTGCAGCCATTTTCTTGGCATTTTGATCAAACTGGGGACGTATTGACCCTGAAAAACCCTATCGAGCCACCTTAATTTCAGTTCCAGTCTAAGCTGTTAATATACCAAAACCCGTTTATCTGAAAGACGAAACCTTATTCAAGACAATTTTTATTTCTATATCATATAACATTCTATATCCTTATAAGGGGGGTCAGTAGCTGAAGAGAAAAAGAAAAGGAACGGGGGGGGGAAATGTCCCATTTCCACAGTAGAGGGGAAAGTAATGAACTGCGCTTCACACTTTGTACCTTAATAATAACTCTTCACTTGTCGATACAGGCTGTTTTCGTTTGCTTCGACGACGTACTTTACCATCACTAGTGCCTTCACCAAGAGAATCTGGCTCTTCAGAGCTGCTGGGACGTACCTCCACAAAAACATACACCAGCTCTGAATCATAAGACCGCACTATCTGTCCTTCTTTAACTTTTTTCTTAACACCGATGCCACCGAAAACAATCTCATCTCCTTCGCAAAGCACAGCTGAACTCCGCTTCTTTTGATTTACAATCATTCCGTTCATTCCTTTGCAATCAATTCTATATTTTCCATCAACGAAACGAATTTCCGCGTGTAAACGACTTATCATCAAGGGAGAGACTGAACTATCGATAACAACATCTGAGCTTTCATTGCAACGACCAAAACGTGTAACTGTTGGCTTGAGCAAAACTTTTTCTGGCTGGAGTGACGGGTCATAAGTTCTTCCTTCGATATGTTTCAGGCATAACATTTTAAATCACCTGTTAAAATTAACAATGAAGTCTTTCTTTAGCATCCGAAATTGCCGCCATGTTGACTTTCACTTCGGCTAACTGATGACGATTCCACTCGAAAGAATACTCGGAGATACTCGGACAAGATCGGGTAGATCCGGCTAATGGCCACAGACAACCCACGCTCGCGCGGAAGAAAAAACTAGAAACGTGGGAACGTCAATGATTCCTCTTCTGACTCTTAAGGTCATTCCCCTGAAATAGAACTTAACATAGATTTTTTCTCAAAAGAATACTCGGAGATACTCGGACAAGATCGGGTAGATCCGGCTAATGGCCACAGACAACCCACGCTCGCGCGGAAGAAAAAACTAGAAACGTGGGAACGTCAATGATTCCTCTTCTGACTCTTAAGGTCATTCCCCTGAAATAGAACTTAACATAGATTTTTTCTCAAATTTTGTCTATTAAATATTCATCATACTAGGACTTCGAAATCAAAATAAAAAAAGGGGGGTGCCGGTATTCGTTTACGAGCTGCGAGGGCTCGGCCCCTTTGAAGCAATTTTCGACACTTCCGGTTTGCTGCCTTGCACCATGGACTATACAAATAATTAGGCCTAATAACACTCAGAATACCATTGATTGTGCGAAATAAGGTTATACATATTTAGAGTTGGACAAGGGTAACACTTTCAAAAGGCTTTTGGTACGAAAACGCATACGTTGAGGAAGCACTACCCTAAATTCGTTACCATGGTTACCATAATTTAAATGAAAAAATGAGTATTGGCTTTATTGTTTCCTATATATCTTTTTTTCTGAACATAGAAAATTGTCCATTCTTTTTGTGTAGGCAGCCTATTGTTTGTAGAGTCAAACAAGTGAAAAAAAGAGGGGGGTGCCGGAATTCGCTTAGAAGCTATGCCATCATTTTCTGTTCCCAGGTGGGCAGGCCCATTTCTCTTTCCAGGAAAAAAAACATCGTAAATTTAACTGCAATTATTCGTACAGATCTACTTTTTGGTTGGTAAGTGACAGGTTAAAGGAATGCTCCATCTGGGCTCCTGATTGAGGACAAAATGATGAAAAGTGGTTGCCATGGCAACCAAATTAACGTTACTTTGTTACAATAAAAAGAACAAGCAACACTGAATCTGATATTTAATATGACACTTTAATTCTGCCTCGAAAGTTGCAGCTGCCGGCTTCGATGCATTTCTTTTTTGTGCTAACGCCTCCGTCACCTTCCACATTACAACACTTCCTTTTCCAAATATTTTTTAACTTCTCTTGTCTTCCCTTTTCTTTTGAACTTACTAAAAAACCTTTTTTATCTCTCGACTTGGTGCCGACGCCGAAGGTAGCCATCTTGAAAGATTACGTGACCAGTGTTGCAACATTATGCGCAGTAGAGATGCGCAATGCAATTCAGGGGAATGACCTTAAACTTTCTATAAGTCCGTTTTGGTTGGGTCATCGCTCAGAGGAGAAAACTTTCGTCGCTCGCTTTCAACCTCGTCCCCAGGGCGCTTTTCCCTGGCTTTGGAGTGGGCGGGAAAAGCCTTTCACTCGCTTTCGATCGCTCAAAAAGTTGACTCTGATTTCTGTGCGTGCCATGAAAGATGGACCAACAAGACAATAGATAAGGATTTTGTGTTAGCAATTTCTTACAAGTTCTGAGAAAAGAAAAAGAATCGTTTCAAGAAATTTGGTAGATAAATCCTTATCAAACTTTGTTGAGGAGTGTTAAGCAACAGTAGTTTGTAACTCCAAGGGGGGTGGTATTATTGTAACGTCAGCTTGTAGCAGAAGTGTCCCATCCCAGGGCTTTTCCCTTAGAAAATGGAAGCCGAGCGGGAAAAGGCCAGGCCAGGGAACAAGGTTGACAAGTGAAAATTATGCCGACGAAGAGATCTGGGTAAACCTTTGACTTTTATTATTATTCCATCGCTCATATAGTACAAACTGAGTAAAGCCAAAGCCGGGGGCTTATACGACCTGTGGTCAGAATGACAGAAATTGTTTTATATAGAAATGAAGACTGTAGGCTAAACTACAAAACTAAAACAAAATACAAAACTGAAATTAAATAAGTTTACATGCATGCAGTCCTATAACAGAAACGGAACTATTAACAAAACTAACAATATGAGAATCCTGCGCTATATGACTAGATGAAACAGTGTGATGTGAAAGGTATCAAAAAATATTAACAGGTAACAAAGAGAGTTGGAGGAGTGGTCGGGAATAATTAGCGAGGCAAAGGAGATGGTCAATATCAGGTTAGTCTTCTCCTTTTAAGGACCCATCAGTCGTCACTTATGGTTTGTGGGAAAGAGTAGTTGACTCCGATCAGGCGTGGGTAGGTCTAGGGTCAGGAGTATTAATATAACTTACTTTGTCTTTTATTACACGTCAGGGGCGGATCTAGGGGGAGGGTGAAGGGGGTGCGCACCCCGCCCCCCCCCCTCCCCCTGAGATGACCTGCGGTTTTCTAATACAACTGGTATTCTGCAAAAAAAAAACTATGTGGTTTATTGGTGTTGAAGTAGAGCAAGAGACGAGTGCACCCCCTCCTAAAAAAAATCCTGGATCCGCCCCTGCTTGATGTTCCCTACCCTCGACCTCTGGGATACTGATTAGTCTCATCTACGATATAATCCCTGCAAATAATTGCAAAAAAAAAAAGCAAGTGTCGCAAGATGACTTTATCCTGCAACTAAGATCGAGCGGTAAATATTCACGGTTTTCTCACATGTAATGAAGTCCTTGTAGCCATGTTTGCCCAATCTTTGCTTCTATACGACTTCTACTTCAACCACAGAAACTTTCACTGAGAGCCCGCAAGTTGTCTTTTATTTTTAAAGCCAGTTAGTTAAAAGTATTCTTCAGTGTTATGTGGGTGTGGGAAAGTTTATTTGCTTCCGGAGATGTATAGAGTTTGTATGAGCCCAGCAAAATTGAAAAGGCGAATGACGCTGCAGCTGCATGGTTCATCAGCACTCAACTTTTTTTTTTGCTTGGCAATTGAGGAGAAGCGATAAAAACTGTATACAACATTTTTATGAATGTCGAAGTTGTGGTTGTAATTTTTATCATTGTTTACACAACTTGCAAGAAGAAGTCGCCCAACGATCATCTTGATTCCGGTTACTACCCGCTTATACAGGTTCTGCGATCAGGCGTCCTTTTTTGCAATGGAGCGCGAAAGTCGATCACAGGTTAAAAATCAGAGGTAAAATTCAAGCATTGCTCGATCTAGTGTGTGGCGAGTTTTGCCGTAATGATGGACCTTCATTGGACAGACAGAAAAGAGTCGGTCATCGGATTGAAACGTTTTGGGGAAATGGTTTAAGTCAAGTCTTAATTGCGCAAAAAAGAATATTGTGCAATTGTGTTCGTTAGACACAGCCCTTTCCGGTTGCCATGAAAATGAAAGTATTTTGCCCCAGTCTCACTTCATTTAGGTCTTTGAGAAATAGTATAATGTGATTAAACTGCATCATATTCATTTGTTAAGAAGGTTAATTTTTCTTGGAGATTTTGCTTTTTGGCCTTATCGTTAGCTTTCTTGTGAAAGCTACTGTTGTAAAATGTGGTCGTTATTATTATTATTATTATTATTATTATTATTATTATTGTTATTATTATTATCATTACCTTGTAAATACTTTTGAGGCTTAATTGAACCCACACTATCAAGACTGATGTATAACTGAAGCGTTTTATAATCACTAGAAGTCAAGTCTCCGAGATTTTGTTGGAAATTTGTCTCCTTCAGATTGTCTGATCTGTGTTAGGTCATGCAGCATTTTGCAAACAAAAATTAAAGCAAGAGGTTAATTTTCTCTATCTAAATAATAGTACGGATCATCAGGCCAAGTACTCCCAGCAAAGTAGTATTTATTGCTCAACTCTCTAAACTCTCCCTATGAAAGACGGACACCTTGTACTGTACCTCAAAATATCACGCCAGACGTTTCCGGTTTCGCCTTTCATTAGTGGCCGACACTTGCTGATATCGTTCACCCGATTATAATTTAATAGTGAAAAGAAAAAAGTAAAGGCGGGGCCGGGTGCCAAACCGAAAAAAGGCCTTTTTATTTCCGTAAAGCTTTTGTAATTTCAGTTATCCTTCCTTTAGATATATATAGTTGAAGTGAAAATAAAGTTTTCATTAGGCAGCAAAAATTGTTGAGGATAAAATTTTCCCAACTTAACGTTAACACATCAATTAGCTGACAAAATAAAAATAACTGCAACTTCAAAGAATGATAAATCAGCTGGATAAATAAAGTTATTTGCCTCTTTTGACGTGTACGTTGAACATCAGGCTGCGTGGGCTTGGTTTCAGAGTAATAAGTAATAAAGTATACTTTTTTTGTAGGATTTCTTCGCTATGAAAAGAGTCAACGCCTTCGCGGAAGTAATATTGAGATTTTTCATAGGGGACTGAATTAACAGGTGTGAAAGGGAGGTTACCAGGTATCAAATTTTAATTCATAAATGAATTAAATAGTGGTATTATTTACTATTGCCTATAAAACTTGAAACTTATGGGCATCTTCCTTGTGGCTCGAGGCTGATATCTATTCAGCCGTCTTCAGCTGGTAAAAAATAACCGTTGCAAATTATTGTTTGTAACATCATGCCGTCATGGGCTTTCAATTTGACCCAAGAGTTAGAGATCCCTTCAGATAAGCCAATACTGAAAAGTGTGACGTGTAAAATGATATTTTAGTAGATTTTCCAAAGGGCACTGATTGGTATTTCCTAATAATAACAATCACTCATAAAAGATTGTTTCTTTTCCTGTGGATTATATAGAGCCGGAGTGGCTTTGAGACTAATCTGCTGATGTTGTCCCTACTTTAACACTCCACGCACGCAAGCTAATTTAATTTTGTTTTTCCTAATTCTTACTCGAACTTTTACAACTTGAAAAAAAAAATAACAGATTAGGTTTTCTGTAGTTTCTTCTAATGAGCGAGAAAAGATAAACACAACGGGATTTTTATAGAAGAGCCCGAGCCAGCGCTGAGACCGGATATGGTTGTGAGCGTGGTGTAGTGCCGACCAGTTTCTGACTGACAAACACTCAGCGCTCAACTGAAACTGAGGCAATACTGATGAAATTAAAAAGGTCTTGAATGATGTAATTTCTGATCCAGTTACTCACAGGGGCTCACAGAATAACGAACCACCATCCCCACTTGAACATAACGGTGTTAATCAAGAATTTTGTCCGGCCTCACGTTTTACGTTCTCGTTTTTGTACTGCTGTATTGAAATACCACCGCGAGCAGCGGGTTCTCTCTTGCATGGCTTCGCGTAGTTGGTTTTGGTTTGCAAGCGAGGAGAACGACTTTCATAAATGTTAAGAGATAAACCTCTGATCGCAGGGTAGTACTGAAATACATAATACATTGATAATGAACCCAACCCGTGAGAATTCATTTTGTCGTCGTTGTTGAGTTTTATCGAGTTCTTTAGGACTGAGCGGTGATAAGGCTAATCGAGCACTGTAACCAGAACACTTAGATCTGATGTTAGAGTTCTGTGGTTCTTTTGAGACTTTTGACAACAGCTGCCAAAGAGGATTGACCAGAACATATATATCCTAATTGCTGAAAACGAAAACGACTCTAACGAAAACATTGATTCAGTCTTTTATTTCAACCTACCCTGCGAGCAGAGGCCCTTCGATCTTCGAAGGGCCTCTGCTCGCAGGGTAATTTCAACCAGTAATGTAGAATAAAGTTCATTTGAACTGACTCGGCTGATCATAACACTTTTAAACAGTGTTCAAACAAAACCCAAGAGGGGGCAAAGTCTGGCATCAGGAGGAGACGAAACAAAGACCAGGAAGGAACAAGAGACTATTATTTGTACTTGAGCGAGAATCGCTACTTAAATTATCAGGAAATCATTTCAAACTATACTGAACCATTTTTACCGTCACCGAAACTAAAAAGCCGAAAGCCGAAAAACAACACTTGGAACACTTTTAGTGAGTCTCCATTGATGAGAGTCACTTCCGAGACATGGAGGTTGAAACTGATTTCCTATGAAAGGATATGTAAAAACGTTATCACAGCTCTGTGACTTGTGCCGCCTGCAGCGGACAATTTCAAAAATTCTAGAAAAATTTGAAATCTCTAGCCTTCTTCCTCAATAATCATCCAATGACTGTTACTGTTTCTGATCATCCATCCTGAGTTCTGTTTTGCGGTGAACCCAGCCCTCTCACCACAACCAACCAACACTTCTGACACTTCTCTTTATCGCTGGGGGTGGGAGTCATAAGTTTCCGATAATTTGTAACCAAAACAAAAAGGGCAGAAATTCTTGCTGTAAATGGATTCGTTACCTGATCCCACCCACTTTTCCTGACTGTTTTTAAACCTAAGGGTTTTATAAATAATCCCGATATATTCGCAGAGAAAATATTATTTCAAATGTCAAAACTTGAGCATAGAGATTTACAGGTTGTTGAGAAAGACTTCATGGTCTACTTTTATATGGGTATTACGCGAATTTTTTGTCGGGTTTGTTGATCTCAGAATCTCATTTCCGTACGAATTCAAAGTTTAAAAGTAATAGGAAACAGTGAGAAAAAGAATAAACCAGAAATTCGGGTTGGTTGGTTTGTGACTGGTTCTCCGGAAATGCTATGGCTTTCCACTGGCAAACCTCTGACCTCTCTGTTTGAGAAATATTCTGAAAATGAAATCAACCGTGAAGATTGATCACTAAAAACATCAACCCCTGCTTGAACAAAAATTCTTCTATCACTTCTGCGCTGAAAGACTGTAAAACACAGATACCAAATTCGGAACTTTAAGCGTTGGTTGGTGCCTAACAATCGAAAAGAAGAATGAATTTAATTGTTACGTAAAGGAAAGCGTAATACACTTTGAATAGCAATTAAAGTAATTAGACCGCGCCCTGTTTGTCGTTGTTTTTACCCGCAGGATATAAATGAATATTTTATTACTAGTAAAATGTGGAAACTTGGTGGACTTTATCCCTACTAGCAAGGCGTCTTTCGGTTACCTAATATAGAGTATGTTCGTATCATGAAACCATCTATTGCACTGGTATTTCGCAAGCCTGTTATGATTAATTTCGTTTAGTCACTGTTATTTCGTCCAACCGGAAGTGTTTTGACAGGCCTTAGAAATAAAATCCCTCCTTTCTCTCAAGTGATAAAAGATCGCTATGGAGACGATGACGAAGAGCTAAGACGTTTTGTGGAGTGGCTTGTGATTGGTCCGTTGGGACATACCAATACTCAACAGGGATAATAACTGTCAGTCATTTTGGCACTAATAACAATGTGTTCATTTCACCGCACCGAATGGTTATGAAGTACAGTTGAGAAGAGAACATCTAATCGCACGCTTTGACTTCACCGCTTTTTTACGTTTATCGAATTTAAAATCCAAATGCCTTCATTACTACTAGAGAGCCCACAGAGTTACCGACGGATTCAAATAGAGAAGAAGAAATCCATGGCCAAGGGAGCCACAGTATCGTGGCTCTCTGATCAGTTGAGCCGTGGCTCTTTCCTTTTACTCCTTGACTGTCGCCCATTCTCCGAGTTCGCCCGCTCTCACATACAAGGGGCAATCAACCTTACTATACCTTCGTTGATGTTACGGCGACTAAAAAAAGGCATGAACTTCGCTATTAGTTCGTTGATCACATCAGAGGAAGGAAAAGCACAATTTAATCGAAATCTTCGCCACGCTTCAGGGATAGTTCTGTATGATTCAGACACTACTGAGGTGTCCAGTGTTTGTTGTGGCAGTGCTCTTGGAGTTCTACTCAAAAAGTTTTCTGAAGATGTTAGCGCTCCAGTGTGGCTACTTGAAGGTACGTTCGAGACGATTTTTTCTTATCTATGAAACAATCGCTAGCGTTGTTTCTTTTAATTGGCTTGCCTAAATTTTAGTAATCTCAACCACCGACTTGTTAGTAGTTCTTTTGCTTTTCTGTTTTCAACATTTGTTTACTTTTGAATTTACCATTGCTGGCCGGGTTTAACCCTCATCTTGCTATGACTTTGTTTTTTCTAGGAGGATTTTCAAAGTTTGAGAAAAAGTATTCAGCATTTTGCGAACAAGGCGAGGATATGGAGAGACCACTGCTGTCCCTGTCAGGGTTAAAAATTCAAGACAGTGAAGAAGATCATGGCCCATTGAGATTTGAGCCGCCGGCTACACCATTCATGGTTACAGATCACCAAGAAAGTCAAACAAAAGTTCCTGTTCAAATTCTGCCACATCTATACCTTGGCAGTGAAAAAGACTCTTCGGATCTAGAAATATTGAAGAAATACGGAATTTCTTACATCTTGAACGTTACTCACGACAAACCAAACTCTTTTGAACATTTGCCGGGATTTAAATACAAGAAACTACCAGTGGAAGACAACTGGAGGGCAAATCTATCCGACATGTTTCCAGAAGCGTTCCAGTTTATCGGTATGTAACAAATAATTTTTTTATTATTACAGCTGTATCGTTTCTAGCAAACGCAGCCATTTTGTGTTTGATGGGTAATAATTTTGATTAATAATTTAATAAGATTGTTGAATTACTAAGTACTGTTCAGAAAAAATTACATGGCATAGTATAGATACTGCTTAAATACGCTTGGGCAAATAACTGCTAACTTGCCCCGAAGAAGAAAATTAACATAAAGGCCAATTTGCTAAAATGTTTGGAGCAAAGAAGCAAAATGTTTAACATGCATAGTGTGGGAGGGATCCATGATACGCTAAACGTTTCAGCTCGTTGTTTGTTTAAGAGTGGGTGAGCTAGTAAGCACTAAAAACTCGCACACAACATTGACGTAGATATTGTGCGTAACAAAGGTTGTAAGCGTCCCATGGCCATTTTCTTCTGCGTTTGTCTCATCGAGGATCACTCGTAAATAATTTTAAAAAAACACCTGTCTTGCGCTCAAATGTTTTTGCCGCACAAGCAGGAATTGTCAATTCCCTTCTGAAGTACAAGTGCTAACCTTTATTGTTGAAAAAGTCGATATTGGTCTTGCGGCTTTTATGTAAATTTGATACCAGCATTTAATAATCATCTAACGATCATATTTTTTTTCCTCTTTTTCTTCTTCAGACGAGGGAATAACGCAAAATCGTGGCGTCCTTATTCATTGCCTTGCTGGCGTGTCCCGCTCTGTAACTGTGACCATAGCGTACCTCATCTCGGCACTCAACATGACTTTAAACGAAGCCTATGATTTCGTCAAACAAAGAAAACCAAGTGTAAATCCTAACCTAAACTTCATGGGACAACTGTTGGAGTTTGAGAGACAACTAAGAACGCCGCAAACTCCAAGTTCAACCACAAGTTCTCTGTCTAGTGACTGCAGCTTGGACGGGGAGGAGGATGTGGACTGCCTGATGGTAGCCCCGCGCTTTCAGAAACTTTCTTAGTTTAATGCCATACTCGTTATTATTGCTAATGAAGACAGACTGTGCCTCAAAACCTAATTCGAACTTATTCTATGAGGTAATTTAGGGGCATAAAAAGAATCTTGTGAAGAGTTCTAGAATCATTTCGAGAGAAAACGTAAGATACATGAAAGAGAAGTTTGTAGATTTTATTATTTGGGATTATTCAGAAATTCTATTGATATTACTAACAGCTCAATTGGATGTTGTTGCATTGATTTGGGCAGTTCTAAAGGAATTTTGCATCATATGCAATTCAATTGTAAACACAACTTTGTGTTAATTTCAGTGAATTACTACTACCTAGACACCATACGAATACGACCTTTTTTCCTTGGCTAATGTAATTAACTGCTTTGCTAGTTCTAATCTTACGTTGTTTTCAACTTCAATCAAAGTTTTAGTAACAACTACGTTACTTGGTCAAAAGATTTTTTCTTCATGGCAACCAAATCAACTTAGGAACTGATTGCTCAAATGTGTTTATTTACATCTGATTTACTTTTCATTATACATTCATGGAACATCTATCACAATCTTTGACAATTTGTAAATGAAAGTAATTTATACGCGATGTGTGTAAATACGTTACATCAAATATTGAAATATATTCTGTTAGGCGCTTTAAGCCCGGGCAAAAAAAGATGAGCTGTATATATTTGTACTTTATTGTTAGATCTACAAATTGTAAATATATTATTAAGAGATATCTACTTTAATAATAAATCCAGAAAGTTCTAAGACTATGAAAAAAACGTGTTGTGGATCAGTGATTAGAAATAAAACATCGTTGAAGGTGGTAGAGCCGAAAGGAAGGAAGTGCAGCGAGTCGTTAAGCTGTGGTTTTAATCACGAGATTTTGCCTTAGGCTTTTTTTCCTAATTGCTTTGTTGCCTTCAAGGAAACAATCAATTCAGTGTTGCGCGATATCCCAGTTAATTCAAACTCTCTGCCTTAGCTTCTACTCGTTTCATCTTGCCCTAAAATCTTAATCACTAACCCTAACAAGATAAATAGAAGGTACAATGTTACAAGATTGAAATACAAGAACTTATTGCTACGCACTTCCGGAATTTGGTAATACAGTATAGCAAGACCTTTACCCCAACGTGTATTGATTCAAATCTATTCCTGAAGAGCCTGTATCTGAAAAATGAAGAAATACCAAACTATAAGTGATCTCGGATAACATTTTGAAGAAATCCAGACGGTAATTTAAGTCTTGGTCTGCGAGCATCGAGAAGAGAGATGTGAAAACCGAGTACATCCAAAACAGTATAGATTGAGTCAGGAATATCGATCGTCTTTTTAGGTTGAAAATGATGAAGCAGTTAATCTAAGATGCCGAGAGTAAACATTTGTGGTAAAGTTGTAAGCGTTTTGGATCCGGTTGGCCAGTGTGGTATTTCGTCTCGTGCACTCTAACCGAGATGTCAACAGCATGGTTTCCGGAATGCTAGACTCACTGGCGCCAACTGTATTTATCGGCTATTTTTGTAACTGCTAACACGCATGCGTGAACTGATGAGATCAGCGGGGTAGGAGCAATGTTGTTGGCGACGAGGTGATAATTGTTGACGCGAGGTAGGGTGGCCATTTGGAGTTACTACCCTTCTTGAAATAGACTACGAGTAGTCCTCCCATTTTTCCTCAGGGATAGTAGAGCGTGCGAAACGCGAGCGCGCGTGAAAATCACCCCACGCGACAAAAGGCGACACGCGGCGGGGAGAGAGAAAAATGAGTAATCGGCTCCTGATAATAAACAGTCACTTGAAAGTTGCACAAATGAGCACTTTCTGTTTAAGGATCAAGCGACACTTTAGGATCTTCACAAGTACCACCAAGTGGTTATCACTAGATTAGTGTGGGAGTAATGTCCTAAGTCAAGTTCTCGATCACTCCGTTAAGTTGTATCTTGGTTCAGATACTATTACTGTTCCAATTTTGTGCGCGTGCGCGATTTTCCCAAGCGAAGGTGACAAAAGTGATTCCCGCCTACTGTCTTCTGACAAAACAAAATAAGTAGAAGGTAAAATTCATGGGAAAAGATGGATTACAATCGTAGTTCCATATTAACCCACGCAAGACTTCTAACCCTCACAAAAGTTCGGCTTAGCTTTCATGAAATTTGTAACGGAGCTGAATTTTTTTTTCCTTGCCCGAAGAGCCGGATCATATTTCGATCACAAGACCATGACAATGGGCTTTTTACCGTTTTTCAAATTGAACTGAGCGTGAGTCAGAAAGAAAAAAATTATTTACAAACCGAGATACTCAGGATGTTTTGGCTAGTGCATGGAGCCTCAAGGGACAAGTGACTGTTCAAAAGTCGACATTATGGACCTTTCCTCTGGAGAAAATTTGCGCAAGGCTAACTAAGAGAGAATAATCTAGCTTATTCTTTCTTGGGCCAACCCATCCTTCCTTCCCCTTCCCTCCCCTCCCCAGTGCCAGCGACGTCTGCAGTTGGTTCCGCGTATCTTTAATCCTACAGCTGCCGGCGATGTCCGTAAAATTCTTTGGATTTGTGGGCGTATGACGTTAATGGCTGAGTCATTTCCACAACCAAACCTTTCTGTAAATAAAATTAAGATAAGGAAGGACTTTCCGCATTCAATCAGGCTGGTTTATCCTTAAAAATGAGATTCTATCTTTTCCCAGTAGTGTTATTTGCCAACTAAGTAGAACTTGGCCTCAGTTTTGTATAAGGGTCCGATTGGCACGTAACAAATACTCTTCGTTTTTAAAGCGTTTTTCTTCTCGCTCTGACGATTTACTGAAATGATTCATCCCATCCCAGACCTTTTTCAGTCTCGATTATGCTGTTCAATGCACCGCTGGTAGACCCTGGTATCTCTTTAGATCTTATGCTGATCACATCTACACACACACACCGTCTACTACAATTTTAATCTATAACAGTTTCCCATTACACAGATATGGTCGGCTAAAGCTCACAGCATTTAAGTAGAGATTAACAATGCACATAATCATAAATAAAATAATCCATTATGTAAGTCTTGTTGCCCAACAAATTCGATAGCTAAATTACTTACAGCGCGTTTGAAGCAATCAACGACTAGCCTCGAGACCTGAGGAGACTTAAAGAAGACGAGAGGTAAAGAAGATGGCATAGCAGTTGTAGACGCAACTAACTAAAGAGCCGAGCCTGTACCGATTTCAAACTTTCGTTTTGTAACTCGAAAAGTTGATCTTCTTTCTAGTTCTAAGAATATATTGCATGCCATGCAAGCGCATTCTAAGAACCTATACAAAATTTTTTAACCTGTTCAGTTATACTAGAGCACATTTTTTTCCACGAGAACTTGATTTTCCGATACCTCTTTCCGTCACTATTTCTAAAGCTTTTTCTTTCGTACCGCAAGGGGGCAGACGGCAAATTTTTGTTTCTGGAAATATCTATAGGTCGCCTGAACTGTTCATTAGTGGGATGCCTAAAATATAACATCGACCAAATCTTGGGAGGGAAATGTGAAAAATCCAGTTCCTAGAATCGTTTGGAAGTTAAAAGAAAGACTTCGAAATTCTGAAATGAATGAAACAGTTAGTTTCGGCGAAGAATAGAAATTTCTAGACAATATTTGCTTTTTGGAACAGATATTTTACAGAAAACAGTCATCAGGTGCCCCTGATTAACAATAAGCTCTCAGGAAGGAAGGCGGGGTCCTCGAGTACTCGTTTCCTGCTCGCAGTCTCTGACCTACACCCATAGCTATTGAATAGTTTGCTCATTTTATTACTAGCCGCAGTATAACCTGTGTGCATCGCTGACAGGTGGCTTATGAATACATACCAAACGTTATTTAAACTCGGATTTTAAATAGCTGGAGAGAGCTAGTATCTCCGAGTATAATAATATTTAAAGAAATGCAACAAAATTGATAAAGTATGAAAGTATAAAATTGCTACGCATCGGCATATTATAAGTCTCGTCTTTAAAAAAATTCTACACAGTAATATTATGAATAGCGTGCTTAAAAGCAATGAGAGATCCAGAAGTTCTTATGTTATCGGGCAGCGTATTCCATACTTGCATACTTGATGAGCAGCATATCTGAACGATTGTAATCCATAGGAGGTTGTAGTAACTCTTGCTCGATTCACTTTTAGGGTACCTCTGAAGTTGTACGCTGTTGTTCGTTCTTTAGAGCAATTCCATAAAGAGTCTTGTACGTAGTGACTGGCATGTTCTGAACACGAGAAGATTCAAGATTCACAGACCCTACTATTTTAAGTAAAGTTTCATAGTCAAGATTACTTTTCAGAACCGTCCTTAAAGCCTGCTTACTGAAGCGCCTTAATCCCAACCTCGTCCACAGGGCGCTTTCCCACCTCTAAAGCCAGGGAAAAACGCCCTTCAATTCCGACTTAAAAAAACTTATCAGAAACTGACATGTTTTAATATTTTAATTGTTGACACAATTTAATTCCTACCCATCGAGATTCTTGGTTTAAGAATCTGACTAGGAAGTTGCCTCCCTCTTTCCCCTTAGCCTTGCTGTGTTTTTTCATTTATCGCCTAGAAGCTTGCTCCGCTTCTTCTTAACACACTGACCCTCTCTCTAATGACAAGTACTAGGCACAGGTTCCTGGCACTAATTAATTCAAGGAGGCGGGGTGTTGTCTCAATAGCAGATAATCCCCCTTCTACCTCATAAAATTTTTCACCTCATTGAGTAAATAGGGTGCGCGGACGACTCACGAAGGGTTTCGCGCGCAAGCCCGTGAATGAGAAGTTCTCCAGCGCATGCCTTCTTAAGTATCTGATACACCACACTTACACCACACGAGTTTTGCACGTGCGAATTTGTAAATTCAACAAAATTTTATAAATTGTCATTACAGGCACTGTTATTAAACCAAAAAGAGAAAAACAATTCCATTAGATTGTTTAATTACTGACTAAACTAAGAAGTCCTCCATACCTTGCCGGTCAAAATAGAATATTTGTCGACGACAGGCTTGGTTCCTGCTTCGACTCTCATTCAAGTTTGACCTCGTCTCAAAAAAAACTCAAACTAAATAGTTGGCAGTTATGATCAAATCTTTGAGTTTATACCGAGCTTGCTCAGCGCTGCTCTCGGATAGTTTTTATTACTCAAATTGGGAGGCCCTGCTCAGTACCGGAGAGACATAAGTCTCAAAAGGCGAAAAAGGAGTGTTGCGTATAAGTGGGAAAGTGAAGAACAAGGAAATTGTTTTTACTTTTTTTCCAACTCATTTGATAAAGTAATTTGTCCAAATTTGTTCAAATGCTGCCGTTTCACGCGCTCAAATCAAGGGATTGTGGGTTCAGTGCGGAATGGTGGAACTACGCTATTGTTCAGAGGAAACATAGTAGCTATATAATGATAGCGTGCTGAACTGTACCATGGGGAAAATACTGGTTTCATAAAGTCTTCTTCAAACTTCTTAATTGAACTCAAACGTTGGAATCATATATTTAACAAATACGTGACGAAGCTAAAGGCGTGACTTGGGACGTATACAGACTGTACAGGAATTTTTTGCGACAGAACTGAAAATTGTCATCACAGTCTGGAATTTACAAACTCCTAAGGCTCTTATGTAAACATTCTGAGCCTAATTCGTTTACTCTCTGTCTACAGCGGAAAAATAACTTGAAAGATGTGGGTGTCAATTTTAATCTGTATTATCTTCGACCAACATCGATTTTAGTCTATATCTGCATACTACTTGAAATGCTCGTTCTTCCGGTAATCCCAATATTTTGTCTTGTTGTTGTTGCGGTCAATACACTGCTGCCTGTTTTTCAGTCGATCTACGCAGAAAATACACACAGCATTTCGAAAATTGCAATTAAAGAGTTTTATACAAAACGATTGTTCTTCTTTCTTTTAGGTTTATACTTTGAATACATGCTGTTACGCAGCAAAATGTAATAATCGCCGCAAAGTGTAATATTAACGCAAAATGTAATACTAACGCAAAATGTAATAACGTTGACGCAAAATGTAATAAAATTTTCCACGCAAAATGTAATAATCTTTCAACGCAAATTGTAATAACTTTTCTAACGCATAATGTAATAACGCAAAATGTAATAATTTCAGAATAACGACGTGCATGCTATTTCAAATCGGTTGACAGTTTCCCATAATTATACAAAAATTCTAACCCAAACCAAATTACCCATACACCCTCCCGTAACACATGCACACGGAAAATATATAACTTTTCCGGCGTGCAGCATACGAAACACAAGATTAAGGTGGAGGACTGGTGGTCACTGATAATAGAAATTAAGATTCGCACATAAAACCCAATTGATCTCAAAAGAATGATTTGCTTTTGCACTATTAGATCGGTTTACTATCTTTTGATTTACAAATGAATAAAAAATTGAATTTTCACTCGCGTGTTTTGTAAAGTGTATGAAAGTGGACGGAAACAGAGTAAAACCGAAAAAGAAGACTTTAAATAGATCCCGCAATGACTGGTAATAGCACACACGAAAACGTGCTCCTTCACGATGCCCATATGTGCCAAGCCAAGATTCATTTGAGTGGCATGCACGGCAGTTATCCGAAATTACTGACTAGTGGATCAGTCACGTTATTCAGTCATGTTAGTTATCAGACAATAAATACGAGGCTAATTTTTGTCAAACAGTTTCTGACAAATAGTCCTCAATCCTGTCTCGAACAACAAAAAAAGAAATTCATATAAGATGCGTTTTTGTATCCCACAAAAAAGTCTCTTTACCGTTGGTTTTTGTTTTTGCATGTCACAGATTTAGAACCGTTTACTTTTCAATTAATGACCACCTGTCACTGGAAAGGATCACGTTTTTTTCTGGTTAAAACTACGGTGAGCAGATATCTGGTCAATACTTTTAAGAATCTTTAAGGAGGCAGGAAATAATAGGTTTTCTTTCGTCACGTACCGTCCTAAATCTCGATAAATGGCAAATAAAAACAGTCACTCGTATTATATATAATCAATACCTATTATATTCCATAAAAGCGAAATAGAGGACGAGTTACACCGTTTCGTTTTCTATTATCCATGGTTTCGCCAATGAACAGAGAAAAAGAGGAGACGTGATTGAGCGGACGTGCAGCGTTCAAAGTTTCTTTTCGTTCCTTCTTCCACATTTGTCAACTTCGAGAATTCAATGTTTTCAGAACCCGAAAAAATGTAAACAAGATAAGACCGTGACTTCCCGTTTTAAAAAGCACTCCAAGAAATTATGGAACGAATTATAACCGCCGGCGTAGCACTGCCAGGGCGGGTCGTAATATGTTGACCGCAAAAAAAGCTTTGAACGGAAAGAGGAGCTTGACCACAAGTAAGAAACATAAGCTTATTATCTTCATATTCTACAAACCACGCCTTTCGTCATAGCGAAAACGTGATCAGTATTGACCGGATTGGTCTATAAAATCAACAGATTAAAAAGAAAATTCTAAAACTGGTTGAGGACACTGAAAGGACAGAGAAACAATGGAAAGCGTCCCTTGAAGGTTTTAATATCTTAGCCTTATCAGTTGGCAATTGATACTCCCACTTTTCTTCTCGCGAATAAATGGCCAGCTCTGTTTTCTTCCTCTTTATAAAGAAAAGTAAATGGATTGTTGTGAACGATAACCGGTATGTCCTCACTGTGTCCGTAACCGTTTACCGGGATCTTGACTGAAAACACTACACAGATACACGAGGGTATCACACGGGGTAATATACGAGTAACACACGGATACATGCGGGTACATACGAGTACAACATACGGGTAACATACGGATACATACGGGTAATACACGACTACATACAAGTAACATACGGATAAATGCCAGTAACCGAAGGATACTGATACGAATATATTTGGGTGATAAGTAGCTGATATATATAAACGAAATCTACCTTTTGCTGTAGGGAAAAGTGCTTTTTGATCGTTATCGATCACGAAATTAAAAGCTGTAAACGGTTGTGAGTAAGTAGCTGTGGTCAAGAGAAGGATCAAATTAACTGCAAAAACCGTGGACGATGATCCTGCTAGTTGTAAACGTTGGATCTCTAGAAAAGAGATCTAATCAGCCAAAGTAAAAAGAACCAAGAACGAGAAGTCCAAAGACTACTGCAAAGCTGATTTAAAACAACGTGTTTTGTTTTCTATAACAAAAGTTTGGCTGGCCATACCAGCCTTCTTCAGGTTTACAGTAACAAAAAACAATACACGTTGTTTTAAATCAGCTTTGCAGTAGTCTTTGGACTTCTCGTTCTTGGTGGTCAAGAGAGAATTGCTGTGGTACATAACTCGGATCACGTCACAATGATAATAATATAATATATTTATCATTTATATTGAGCAAATTAACATAAGAATATGATGAAATGTGCACTTCACAAATGAAGAATTAAAATTAAGTAAATATATATCACAATATAAATGCAAAACAATTTTAAATATAAGATATAAGAAGAATTCTAAGACAAAAGTAGGCTAAAAAGGCTTTAAAAAAGTTTTTTAAAAAAATGAAAATGTTAAAAAGGTCAAAAACGACGTTCAGGTAAAAAAGTGATAAGCTGTTTTAAAATAATAGTTCTTGAGCAACTTCTTAAATGTATTAAATTTCTTCCAGTCATTCCTGATCTGTAATGGAAAGTTGTTCCTTACTTTCGGCGCAGCAGCTGAAAACACTTCGTCTCCCAGTGAGTGTTTTCTTTGTCCTGATAGAAGGGTCGACTAAGACAATCCCGTCACTTGATCGAAGATTATAACGTTAGTACTCTCCAACTGTTAACCTAATCGGAAGCCAATGAAGCCTAAAAAGTAACGGAGTGATATGGCTGTGTTTTGGCATATAGCTCACAAGACGAGCTGCTGCGTTTTGCAAACGCTTTATTTTCGACAGATGGACTGCGGGAACACCATACAATAAACTGTTGCAGCTCTGGGCCGGGTTGTTGGAAGCTGGGTTAAGATAACCCAGGGTTAGTGCGAAATTTGAACTCAAATATGAGAACTTAAAAAGCAAATGCAGTTTAATTCTCTTTACCTACAATTTGATGATTAAATACTCTTAAAAGAATAGAGAAAATTATCCGAGAAAGTGCTTTTGATAACAAGAAAAAGAAACCCGGGTTAATATTTAACCCCAGGTTAGCGCTAACTGGCGTTGGAACAACTGAGCCCTTTAGTCTATCTGTGTCATCATTACAGCTTGTACCAAGGACTTAGTAATTTCATGGCTTTAAAAAAACTTTCTAATACGTCTGATATTATGCAAATGGTACAGCACTGATAGACAGGTTTCAGTTGGTTAATATGCGTTGTCATACTGAGGTGGCAATCAAACCAATATCCAAGGATCTACTTTCATTCAGGTTCCAAAGTCCTTAATACAATTCTGAACCCCATTAATAGCATCTACGTACTTGATTAGTATGTGAGTCGGGGTTAGTGACAGAAATAACTTGAAAAAGTATGAAAGTATAATATTGTTACGCATGGGCGTATTATTAGTCTCGTCTTTAAAAAAATACTACACAGTAATATTATGAATAGCGTGCTTAACAGCAATGAGAGATCCAGAAGTTCTTATGTTATCAGGCAGCGTATTCCATAATTGCATACTTGAGGAGCAACACATCTGAACGATTGTAATCCAGTGCAGTAGCTCTTAGTAGATTCAATTTTACGGTACCTCTGAGGTTGTACGCTGTCGTTCGTTCTTTCGAGCAATTCCATAAAGAGTCTTGTACGTAATGACTACAATCTTGGACAAAATAAAATGGAACAGCAAACCCCCATCCCCCCTCCCGGCCCCCAAATCAAGGATGAAGCTGCGCGAAGGGCAAAAACGCGCCATTTTCCCATCCTTGATTTTGGGGAGGAGGGGGTGTCTAAGTTTTCCATTTATTTTGTCCAAGATTGTAGCATCTTCTGAGCACGAGAAGATTCAAGATTAACAGACCCTATTATTTTAAGTAAAGGTTCATAGTCAAGATTACTATTCAGAACCGTCCTTAAAGCCTGCTTATTGAAGCGCTGTAATCCCAACCTCGTCCACAGGGCGCTTTCCCACCTCTAAAGCCAGGGAAAAGCGCCCTTCAATCCGACTTAAAAAGACGTATCAGAAACTGACATGTTTTAATATTTTAATTGTTGACACAATTTAATTCCTACCTATCGAGATTCTTTTGATAATCTGACTAGGAAGTTGCCTACCCCTTCCCTTTTGGCCTTGCTGTGTTTCCTCATTTATCGCCTAGCAGCTTGCTCCGCTTCTTCTTAGGGACCAGTCATAATTAAAGTTGGAGGGGGGGGGGGTGGAGGAGAAATTGTTTTTTATCCGAAATTATTTCCAGACCCCTACTCAATAGCACCCATGTTTTTAGGTACCCCCCCCCCCCCTTCAATCATGTTAAAAGATTTAAGGGCCCCCCTTTCTTACATAATACCCAAATGGTAAGAAGAATGAAAGAACAAAAAAGAAAGAACAAGACCAAGAAGCGGAAAGTATTGTCAAGGCAGGCTAAAGAGGTGTGTACACTTTTGACTGGGAATGGAGAAATAGATATCACTCAAAAAGCCAGTATTCCTGTGATTGACAGTAATAACCTCAACAGAGAAGCACTTCACACTAAACTGGGAAAGAGAATTCACCTAGAGCCTCTCAAACAGCTTATAGAGCAAGGATATATCAGTGACTGTGTTATAACTGAGATAAGACAAGCCATCGAAAGGTTAAAGGCCGACAGGACCGCTTCAAGGAAGAAAGAAGATAATCAGCCAAAGCTTACTGCTTTTTATATGAGCAGTACATGCTCTAATAGCAAAAAACTTGACAGTGACACAGACAGTGAGTCCACATCAACCTTATCTACAAATAATGATTCGGATAGTGAGATTGCATAACATGACTTTATGCATGTAATCAGTTGTTAAAATGCCGATGAAATTGTTTCAGTGTTACACAATAATAGATGTTGTGTTGATGCACCTAGTATTTGAGCATTACATCTTTTTGTTAAAATGCTGATGAAATTGTTTTAGTATTACACAATATAGGACTTTGTGCAAAACTGAATCAAAATCAGGTCCATCAGCATCATGCTGCTCAGTAGGGGTGCTATTTAAAAGACACTTGAAGACCCCCCCCCCCCCCCCCCCCAAGGTCATCTTTTGGCATTTTAAGGCCGCCCATATTCCATCCGAAAAAAATTAAAGGCCCGCCAATTTCTCTTCCTTCCCCCCCCACTTCCTCCAACTTAAATTATGACTGGTCCCTTAACACACTCACCCTCTCTCTAATGACAAGTACTAGGCACAGGTTGCTGGCACTAATTAATTTAAGAAGGCGGGGTGTTGTCTCAATAGCAGATAATCCCCCTTCTACCTCATAAAATTTTCCACCTCATTGAGTAAATAGGGTGCGCGGACGACTCACGAAGGGTTGCCCACGCAAGCCTGTGAATGAGAAGTTCTCCAGCGCATGCGTTCCTAAGTATCTGATACACCACACTTACACCACACGAGTTTTGCACGTGCGAATTTGTAAATTCAACAAAATTTTATAAATTGTCATTACAGGCACTGTTATTAAACCAAAAAGAGAAAAACAATTCCATTAAATTTTTAAATTACTGACTAAACCAAGAAGTCCTCCATACCTTGCTGGTCAAAATAGAATATTTGTCGACGACAGGCTCGGTTCCTGCTTCGACTCTCATTCAAATCAAATCTTTGAGTTTACGAGCTTGCTAAGCGCTACTGTCGGATAGTTTTTATTACTCAAATTGGGAGGTCCAGTACCGGAGCGACAAAAGTCTTGGCGAAAAAAGGAGTGTTGTGTATAAGTGGGAAAGTGAAGAACAAGGAAATTGTTTTTACTTTTTTTCCAACTGGTTTGATAACGTAATTTGTCCAAAGTAAAAATATTCAAATGCTGCCGTTTCACGCGGTCAAATCAAGGGGTTGTGGGTTGAGTGCGGAATGGTGGAACTACCCTACTGTTCAGAGGAAACATAGTAGCTATGTAATGATAGCGTGCTGAACTGTACCATGGGGAAAATATTGGTTTCATAAAGTCTCCTTCAAACTTCTTAACTGACCTCAAACGTTTGAATATAACAAATACGTGACGAAGCTAAAGGCGTGACTTGGGACGTATACAGGCTATACAGGAATTTTTTGCGACAGAACTGAAAATTGACATCATACTCTAAAATTTACAAACTCCTAAGGCTCTTGAGTAAACATTCTGAGCTTAATTCGTTTACTCTCTGTCTACAGCGGAAAAATAACTTGAAAGATGTGGGTGTCAATTTTAATCTGTATTATCCTCGACCAACATCGATTTTTAATAGTCTATATCTGCATACTACAGGAAATGCTCGTTCTTCCGGTAATCCCAATATTTTGTCTTGTTGTTGTTGCTGTCAATACACTGTTGGCTGTTTTTCAGCCGATCTACGCAGAAAATACACACTTCATTTCGAAAATTGCAATTAGAGAGTTTTATACAAAACGATTGTTCTTTGTTCTTTTGGGTTTATACTTTGAATATATCCACACCGAAAATATATAACTTTTCACGTGCAGCATACAAAAACACAAGAATACGATGGAAGACTGGGGGTTACTCATAATAGAAATTAAGATTCGCACATAAAACCCAATTGATCTCAAAAGAATGATTTGCTTTTGCACTATTAGATCGGTTTACTATCTTTTGATTTACAAATGAATAAAAAATTGAATTTCACTCGCGTGTTTTGTAAAGTGTATGAAAGTGGACGGAAACAGAGTAAAACCGAAAAAGAAGACTTTAAATAGATCCCGCAATGACTGGTAATAGCACACACGAAAACGTGCTCCTTCACGATGCCCATATGTGCCAAGCCAAGATTCATTTGAGTGGCATGCACGGCAGTTATCCGAAATTACTGACTAGTAGATCAGTCACGTTATTCAGTCATGTTAGTTATCAGACAATAAATACGAGGCTAATTTTTGTCAAACATTTTCGTACAAATAGTCCTCAATCCTGTCTCGAACAACAAAAAAAGAAATTCATATAAGATGCGTTTTTGTATCCCACAAAAAAGTCTCTTTACCGTTGGTTTTTGTTTTTGCACAGATGTAATAGATAATGACTGGTAATAGCACACACGAAAACGTGCTCCTTCATGATACCCATATGTGTCAAGCCAACATTCATTTGAGTGGCGCGCACGGCAGTTATCCAAAATTACTGACTAGAGGATCAGTCATGTTATTGAAATCAATGCTTATTTCCTCGAGCATTCATTCTTTTAAGATTGCGATGGGGAGGTGAAGAGATGAAAGCTTGAAAATCGCACGAGGTAACCCAGGCCGATTTGAGATAATTCACTACCCAGCTTCCCACTGCAAACAGTTTAGAATTATCTTCAGATATCTAACAGTGCTGGGCTAAGTTAGTTATCAGACAATAAATACGAGGCTAATTTTTGTCAAACATTTTCTAAGAAATAGTTCTCAATCTTGTCTCGAAAAAAAAAAAAGAAATTCAAATAAGATGCGTTTTTGTATCCCACAAAAAAGTCTGTTTACCGTTAGTTTTTGTTTTTGCATATCACCTGTCACTGGAAAGGATCACGTTTTTTTCTGGTTAAAACTACGGTTAGCCTCCCCGCAGACGTCCTTTGGGGCTCGTTTGTCACGCATTCAAAGGACGTCTGCGGGGAGGCTTAACTAGGGTGAGCAGATATCTGGTCAATACTTTCAAGAATCTTTAAGGAGGCAGGAAATAATAGGTTTTCTTTCGTCACGTACCGTCCTAAATCTCGATAAATGGCAAATAAAAACAGTCACTCGTATTATATATAATCAATACCTATTATATTCCATAAAAGCGAAATAGAGGACGAGTTACACCGTTTCGTTTTCTATTATCCATGGTTTCGCCAATGAACAGAGAGAAAGAGGAGACGGGATTGAGCGGACGTGCAGCGTTCAAAGTTTCTTTTGTTTCCTTCTTCCACATTTCTTTGACACATTTGTCAACTTCGAGAACTCAATGATTTCAGAACCCGAAAAAATGTAAACAAGATAAAACCGTGACTTCCCGTTTTAAAAAGCACTCCAAGAAATTATTGAGCGAACTATAACCGCCGGCCAGAGGAGGAGCGAATAGTATCCCATGATGCACCTCGATTCATGTTATATTATCACTGCGTACGTGACACATCGTGATCAGTAATCTTCAGCACGCGTGAACTGAACGTCGATCGCAGTGCTCGATGTGGATGGTTTCCAAACATGTTTCGGTTCAGCAGCTTCTGCTTTTGAGATTATCGAGTTGGCTTATATTCACTGTGCTTTAAAGGAGAATTTCAGCGTTGCTTTGACTGAGAAGGGTTTTACATGTATTTCACTGATCTGTCGAGAACTACTTGTGCCGCGCTCGGTCGCACTGTAAACACAAATTATAAGACTCGCAATTGATAAGCTTCGCTAGGTTCACTAGGAGAACCCAGGCCAGAGGAGAACCAAAACTATGACTGATCTATAAAGTGGTTCCAACAAAACATCCGCTACGCTGTGAAGCTAATTACCAAAGGAGAATTTATTACAGCATCGCGCTCAAAGGAGCTGAAGTTTACAATGGCAGTTACAAATAAAATTTAAATTTTCGATGCGACAAACAATTCTCTGAAGCACAGTCTACCCGGTACTGACTCAAGCAATCTTCAAGGAAATTTCCTGGCCAGAATACTGATCTGTTCTTTTGAATAAATAAAGTTTCTGCATGATGTTTCTTTTTCAAATTCTGAGCAGGGTTCAGTTTACGTTGTGCCGGCTTGCATGCTGCGTGGTACCTTTCTTTGGGTTCTTTTCACACTGAAACACACCGTTATACACCGCTCCTTCTTCGAATTAAAATATTTATAGTCAAATTCCTTTTAAAAATAACCGCTTTGAAAATACAAAGCGATTGCTTCGGCATAAAGCGCTCTCAGAAGCGCCCAACAGATTGTAGCCTTCATCAGGCTTTACACATATATTATGACACATGGCGTTGAAATGTGATAAAAGATTCTAAATTTCAGCCATCTTTGGTCGACAAAAAAGTATTCAAAATGTGGGTACTTCTGGGTACTTCTTGGCCTGTACAATATTCAGGACTTCATTTTGCTGGCGTGAGGTCCACATTTGTAAGATTCCAACATATATTCCAAAAAATCTTGAATATTCATGACCTGGTTGTGGGTCACTGAACACTTTGTGATGGGAAGACTAATTGAAACCGTGAAAATAAATGTTTCTAAGTGGAAACTTCGCTCTTAAGCCATTGCAAATCGGAGAAATCATGTCAAATAACGAAATAATGTAATTTTTTTACTTTTACTGGAAATCGAGTGAGAAAAAAGCCGACGAGAAAACGACCTTATTTCAAGATGGAATCTGCTATGACTGCGATGTTGCGTGATGCTTCCGGAAAAATGCATCATGGGATACTATTCGCTCCTCCTCTGACCGCCGGCGTAGCACTGCCAGGGCGGGTTTAATATGTTGACCGCAAAAAAAGCTTTGAACGGAAAGAGGAGCTTGACCACAAGTAAGAAACATAAGCTTATTATCTTCATAATCTACAAACCACGCCTTTCGTCATAGCGAAAACGTGATCAGTATTGACCGGATTGGTTTATAAAATCAATAGATTAAAAACAAAATTTTAAAACTGGTTGAGGAGACTGACAGTACTCAGAAGCAATGGAAAGTGTCGGTTGAAGGTTTTTTAAAATATCTTAGCCCTATCAGTTGGCAATTCATGCCCTCACTTTTCTTCCCGCCAATAAATGGCCAGCTCTGTTTTCTTCCTCTTTATAAAGAAAAGTAAATGGATTGTTGTGAACGATAACAGAATAATATGTGTGATTTTTTTTTACCTCTGTCTGTAACCGTTTACCCGGATCCACAGAGATACACAAGGGTAACATACGGGTAATATACGAGTAACACACGGATACATGCGGGTACATACGAGTACCAATAGCTAGGAAACACATGGACAACATACGGGTAACATACGGATACATACGGGTAATATAGGACTACATACAACTAACATACGGATAAACCGAAGGATATACACTGATACGAATACATACGGGTGATAAGTAGCTGATATAAATAAACGAAATCTACCTTTTGCTGTAGGGAAAAGTGCTTTTTGATCCTTATCGATTGCGAAATTAAAAGCTGTATACGGTTGTGAGTAAGTAGCTGTGGTCAAGAGAGAATTGCTGCGATACATGACTCGGATCACGTGACAATAATAATAATATAATATATTTATCATTTATATTGACCAAATTAACATAAAAATATTATGAAATGTGCATTACACAAATGAAGAATTAAAATTAACAAAATATATTTCACAATATAAAAGCAAAACAACTTTAATTATAAGATACACCCCGTGAGAATTCTAAGACAAAAGTAGGCTACAAAGGCTTCAAAAAAGTTTTTTAAAAAAGTGAAAATGTTAAAAAGGTTAAAAAGTACGTTCAGGTAAAAAAGTGATAAGCTGTTTAAAAATGATACTTCTTGAGAAACTTCTTAAATGTATTAAATTTCTTCCAGTCATTCCTGATACGTAATGGAAGGTTGTTCCATACTTTCGGCGCAGCAGCCGAAAACGCTTCGTCTCCCAGTGAGTTTTTTCTTTGTCTTGATAGAAGGGTCGACTAAGACAATCCCGCCACTTAATCGAAGATTATAACGTTAGTACTCTCCAACTGTTAACCTAATCGGAGTGATATGGCTGTGTTTTGGCTCAGAAGACGAGCTGCTGCGTTTTGCAAGCGCTGTAGTTTCGACAGATGGACTGCGGGAACACCACACAATAAACTGTTGCAGTTCTGGGCCGGGTTGTTGGAAGCTGGGTTAAGATAACCCAGGGTTAGTGCGAAATTTGAACTCAAATATGAGAACTTAAAAAGCAAATGCAGTTTAATTCTCTTTCCTACAATTTGATGATTGGATACTCCAAAAAGAATAGAGAAAATCATCCGAGAAAGTGCTTTTGATAACAAGAAAAATGAACCCGGGTTAATATTTAACCCCAGGTTAGCGCTAACCGGCGTTGGAACAACTGAGCCCTTTAGTCTATCTGTGTCATAATTTCAGCTTGTACCAAGGACTTAGTAATTTCATGGCTTTAAAAAAACTTTCTAATACGTCTGATATTATGCAAATGGTATAGCACTGATAGACACGTTTCAGCGTGTTAATATGCGTTGTCATACTGAGGTGGCAATCAAACCAATATCCAAGGATCTACTTTCATTCAGGTTCCAAAGTCCTTAATACAATTCTGAACACCATTAATAGCATCTACGTACTTGACTAGTATGTGAGTCGGGGTTAGTGACAGAAATAACTTGATAAAGTATGAAAGTATAAAATTGCTACGCATGGGCATATTATTAGTCTCGTCTTTAAAAAATACTACACAGTAATATTATGAATAGCGTGCTTAAAAGCAATGAGAGATCCAGAAGTTCTTATGTTATCAGGCAACAAATTCCATAATTGCAAGCTTGAGGAGCAGCATATCTAAACGATTGTAATCCATAGGAGGTTGTAGTAACTCTTGGTAGATTCAACTGATTCAATTTTAGGATACCTCTGAGGTTGTACGCTGTTGTTCGTTCTTTCTAGCAATTCCATAAAGAGTCTTGTACGTAGTGACTAGCATGTTCTGAACACGAGAACATTCACAGACCCTATTATTTTAAGTAAAGTTTCATAGTCAAGATTACTATTCAGAACCGTCTTTAAAGCCTCTTTTCGAAGCGCTTCACTGAATCCCAACCTCGTCCACAGGGTGCTTTCCCACCTCTAAAGCCAGGGAAAAGCGCCCTTCAATCCGACTTAAAAAGATGTATCAGAAACTGACATGTTTTAATATTTTAATTGCTGACACAATTTAATTCCTACGCATCGAGATTCTTGGTTTACGAATCTGACTAGGAAGTTGCCTCCCCCTTCCCCCTTGGCCTTGCTGTGTTTTCTCATTTATCGCCTGGCAGCCTGCTCCGCTTCTTCTTCACACACTGACCCTCTCTCTAATGACAAGTACTAGGCACAGGTTCCTGGCACTAATTAATTTAAGGAGGCGGGGTGTTGTCTCAGTAAAAGATAATCCCCCTTCTACCTCATAAAATTTTCCACCTCATTGAGTAAATAGGGTGCGCGGACGACTCACGAAGGGTTTGGCGCGCAAGCCCGTGAATAAGAAGTTCTCCAGCGCATGCGTTCCTAAGTATCTGATACACCACACTTACACTACACGAGTTTTGTCATTGGTTAGCAATGAAACCGCAACAGCGTGACACCAATTGCTGCGGGCTCGGGTAGTAGTCTTGTAGAGAAAGCTAGCCTGCGTTGCGGGCGAGTGCTGTATATTTTTTGATGGCGGAGTAGCCTACGTAGCAGGAGGAGGGACACGCATAGGAGGGACACGCAGGCGATGGCGATATTTGAGCCCCTTTTGTAGTCCTTATGCGCTTGCTATGCAGGCCAGTGGCGGAGCCGCGAGAAGATTGGGAACAAGTCAAATTGAAACTTCCACTTAGCTTTGACGAAGCAAACTCATAAAATTGTACGGCACTGCGTTTTTTTTTCTTCCGCAGCACAGACATGCACGTTTTGATAATGTTGTAAACTTAACAACATATGAACCAACGAGGCTTTGTTGGTGTGCTTTCCTTCGAAGCGTTATTTCTTATCACCTTTTTGCGCGTGAATTACCAACAGTTTCGTATTACACCGCTCTCCCTGCTTGACAAAAGTGGGCGGCATTTAAAACTCATAAATGTGGCAGGTGGGATTTTTCCTCGCTGCTGCGCCGCCAAGAAAGTAGGGAGTTAATGTCACTACTGCGACGGCAACGAGAATGTAAAAAAAAGGCAATATTGGTTTGACAAGCAAAACAACAACTTTGCACGTGATCACGCTTTTTTGTACATTTCTTTACCGTCACTGCACGAGTACGACGTGAACTCTCCTATTTTCACGTTTGATGGAGGACGGTCTCTCCCTGCTGCTGGTAAGGAGAACGTCAAAAATTGCAATAGGTTGTGTGTATACAAAACAACAACTTTGCGCGTGCAGCACGCTTTTTTGTACAAGTTTGCTGTCACTGCTCGAGGGCGACGTCACCTGATTCCAAATTACAGCTTCCAAAGTTCGGGCATGCGTAGAAATTGCAGGATAGTGGTTTCTTTCGCTTGGGTATGTAGTAAACGGCAAACGGCAAACGTCAGATTGAAGTTGACATTTTCTCAGATTCGAAAATAAGCAGCTAAAAACTGTGCAATATAATTCTAATGAATAAACCCAACATTAATCTCAGTATATTTTGTGTGAAAAAGATAAGCAGTAAACGAAAAGTTATGGTTAAAGTCGGTCACGTGGTGCAATTTGTCGTTTGTCGTTTGCCGTAAACGTGACGCTAAATCTCTCTAATGGGTGCGGTTAGACGGAGCACATTTACCGTGGCAAATGACCCTTACACCAAGGGAAACTGCGTTAAGTTAGTGTGACCGCACTTTCCCTACTTTTGTAGTTATATTTCCCGTGGTAAATATCCATGGGTACGTCAAAAAGATCACACGATGCGCCCATGACATTTAACTTGGCAAATTGCAGTGGTGTTTTGATGCCCGAGGCACGAGAGCCTATCCGGATGCTCCGTTTGACATCTGTACGACACCGTATGTTGCATCAAATTTGTTACTGATGGTCAATTGTTCGGGCGAATACCCTGATCAAAATACGTATAAGCTCGAGTAGCTTGTAGAACAGGCAAGCGTAGGCGTGGAGCGCGATTTACGCCCTCCCCCCTCTCCCCCTCCCCCACGCACACAAGCGTGACTCGCGCACCACGTTTGCCTCGCGCTTGCCTCCCGCTGCCTTGAAAAACAGAAACAAATAGTGCCTGTTCTGCAGGCTTGTTGCTTGGCTTGTTTTCCAAGAATTTGTTTTCCATTCCTTATCTACTGTGATCAAGAGCCATTATTACTCTTAAATGTGACCGAAGACTATTTTTTGGGTGTACATATAAGGCTATATCAACTCGATACAAGATTTGTTTCACTCCAAAATCACTTAGCTTTTCCCTCAAAAGTCACATGAATGTGCCCTTAAGTTAACTGATTTGTGGAATACAAAATTATTGTTTGATTTAAGTTATAAATTTATCAATGGGAGCTTCGCTTTAAGCTGTGGCTAAATCTATATATTATCATACTGTTGATGAGCTTGTTTTCCAAGAACACAGCGACATAGAAGTCACAGGCTTGGACTATTTAGCTTTTAGCAGTCTTCAAGTACTAGTACGGCTTGGAAGCTACTAAGACCTTCGATCCTTAGCACCGCTCATGTGTAAATCATTGTATATTGCAGGGGGCTTTGATTTCACTAGTAAGCGCTACATTGGTTGGAACAGTATTACTGGCCATCTACCTTTCATTCAAGACAGTGAAGAACTGTCACCTTCAACCAATGAACACAACATCTAGATGAACAGTTCTATAATGCTAAGGAACTTTTTTAATGTCAAGACCGGCGACCGTTCTATATTTTCACATATAATATCATAGGTGACGAATTACTCCTTAATTTTGGCGCGAAATTTCAGCGATAATTTGTAATTTCACATGTGAAATTACAAAATTGCTATGGCAACCCTTCCGTACGTCTCAGTGTCAAGATGGCGACGAAGTTTTAAAATGCCGTGAATGAAGATGTCAGGGCACAAAAAGACGCCTTAGAAAACCTGAACACACAAGAAAACATCAAGAAGGATTCTAACAGGTATTTTTCCGAAAAATTCTGAAAAATTCTGAACTTTATAAGCCAAATTTAAGGTCTAAACATTTGAGAGAGTTGAGTTCTTGATCGATAAGATCCAGGATAAACATGTCAAAAATCCAAGATTGCTAAAGTAATTCGTCACCCATGATATTAATAGCAGAGATGCCAACCTCTGGAGACCAAAAATCGGGAGACTGTCTTTTTTTCACTACCCCCCGGAATTTCAACGAGCCCCCCTTCCCCCCCCCCCCCCCCCTCCACCGAAAAATTGACCCAGCCCCAATAGGAATGACTTAGGACATTATATGACGTCTTACATGATGTACATACTATCAAAATTCGAAACATCGTTTTGATGCTAGAAATAATCTTTGTCAATGACTAAATAAGAGTAAAAATGCCCCAGAAAGCGTACTGCGAATAAGAAAAATTCAAGTTTTCAGCTAAAAAAATGGGCTAAATCTCAAACTAAGTCTGTTTTATTTTTTACTAAGTATTCAATATTTATACTGAACGTAAAAAGCGGGAGAGCGGGAGACGAGGCAAAAAAGCGTAAGTCTCCCGCCAAAAGCGGGAGAGTTGGCATCACTGTAATAGGTAATCAAATGGTATACTCTTGAAATTAGGGAATTTCACTCGTCACCATTTGATTACACATACTAATCACTGTAGAGCTCTTCTAACTAGATCTATCAGTTATAGAATGCTATAGAGCTTTCTAATGTCAAGACCTGCACCATTATGGTGAGATCAATGTCTAATGTGATTTTTCGTGTTTTTATGAACTCGTGCTATTTCTCTTTCGCCCTTATCAACTGATGAGAGTGAAAAAGAAACGGTTCCTAGTGTTTCTTCTTTCATTACTACTGTTTGGATATACTTCATCGCATTGCTCTTCGAGCGCTCGGGAAATCTCATTCAAAACTATCTAAGACTCATTTTAGTGGCGATTGTAAATGCACGTACCTATGGTCGTAGGGAACAGTACTAACTTCGGATCATGTGTATAAAAGGCATCTGTCGACCGACTCCCGGTCGACAGTATCGATCGACTCTCAGTCGATATATCGGTCGATCCTCGGTCGAGAGAGTCGATCGAGTGTCGGTCGATACTCTGTCGAAACTCGGTCTTCATATCGGCCGCCACTCGGTCGATATGTCGGTGGAGCATCGGCTCAAATTGGCCTCTGTCGACCGACATGCATGTCGGCCGATAGTCGACCGCTAGTTTGCCGATAAGCTACCGACCTTCGGTCGATACTCGGTCGACAGGTACATCTACAGTCGGTCGATATATCGGCCGACACTCAATTTACAGTCCTGGTTCCGATCACACTTCGCCTGTGTGAAGTCGTTTACCCTTTAAATGAGTTAAGGGGGTGAGTTTCTGAAGAAACTGTGGTGCTGCGTCGGTGGGGGAGTGAAACACGAAAATTTGGTTTATCAACGGAGTTGTATCAACTCCGTTGATAAACCAAATTTACCCATTGAATGCTTCCATTTTGACCAAGAAAAGCTCTCAACGGAGTTGATCGCACGTTTGTACATACTCGTTCAAAAGCCATTCTTCTCTACTTTAGAATATCTAGAACCTGCCTTTGATTTCAAGCTGTCGACCAAAGTGCTTTTTTATCGACCGACATATCAACCCTGTCGGCTGATATGTGTGACGGTCGATAGTCCACCGATATGTCACCGATATGACACCGACGGTTGACCGACACGTAATGATCGACCTGTCGGCGTGTTATCGACCAAGATATCGACCGAGTGGCGACCGATAGAGGCGACCGCAGATCGATCAAATAAAAAAGGTGTCGACCGACATGTCGACGGAGTATCGACCAACTCGCGACCGAGGGTCGACCGAAATATCGACCGAGAGTCGGCCCGGTACATTCTGTCGACCGAGAGTCGGTCGACAGGTGCCTTATATACACATGATCCCTAACTTCTTAGCCATTTTTCATGACCGTTTTCGCGACACATCGAGAGCCTCGCAAAATGCCGTTACTTACGAAATGCTTGAGATCAGTACAAAACAGAATGAAAATGAGAAATACTCCAATCTCAACTGCAACACGATGTCGTTTTGATTCTTGTAGTTGTCATACTATTTAAATATTTGAGAAGTGTAGGGTGTTTCGTTTACACGAAGTAATACATATGCTTACTTTGGGGAGTCTTACATGCTGTTAGGGGCGCGTGAGCGGGAGGATCGGCCATGTTAAACTAAAAGTAATTATGTTGTGGTTTAATCCGTATCCATCGTGCTATTATCTGTTCCAAAGATTCTACAAGAAGGGCGTTTATAGCGGAGACCTTACTGAGGAATAGGACCCACGCAAGAGGAATCCTGGACTCATGAAATGGGTATAGCCATGTGCGTATACTCCAAGTACATCGCACCACTCCTTATGAAAACGCATCTCGACGTGTGTCAACCAGCCATAGACAGCTGGAGGCCTCCTGTATTTACGGGCCCCTTGTAAGCGGGCCGCAAGTAACCCTGGTCATGGCCTCACTGTTTTGCCACGTAGGTAAGCAATTCTTGGTTTTTACTGTCACGCCATCAAAAATAAAAATCGAAACCAATCAGTGTATAAAGTCAAGAATCTATGAGAGAAAAGAGGACAAACATGCAAAAATTCAGGTCAGGTTCTAGGTCTGTGCGGTTCTTTGCGCGCGAGATATTCGGCGAAATGTTTCACCCAAATTTATAGAGCTTTGTATGGAGACGCCATGTTGGTGTCCCTCCGAGGGGCACAAACATGGGTGTCCCAGCGAATTTAGACCCCCTAGATTTGGACCCCCTGGTACAAATCAGCTAGCAGTTGGACCCCTCGGTACAAATCCGCTAGTGGATTTGGACCCGCGGGGGACAAAGTCCGTTAGCGGATTTAGTCCCTGTTCGCAGATTTGGACCCCCCCCCCCCCCCCCCCCATATTACAGCTTATTTATTTAACTGTTTATCGAGACAGAGTTAGATTTTGGATGGGGGAAACTTGGGGAAAAGACTTAGATCAGCTAATTTGTTTTTTAAAGCATTCGCTGCGGCATTTCGAAAAGTATGTAGGTCTAAGATGTGAATTTTAACTCCTTCCTGACAGAAGCTTAAGTAACGCACTTGGAACTCCTAGAATTGTCGTGTTATTTTTTTAATAAGGAAAAATAAGCAAAGACAGACTTAAGCTTCAGTTAAAGTTGTTGAAACCCCCCGCTGTGGCTTTTTCGGAAAGCGTTGCTTTTTCTTCCATTTGGATAGTTTGAATGGGCGGCGCTTCCACAAAGAGGTGCCACCTTTGAAGTAACACCTCTTCGTTGGAAGAATCGTTCTTAGAAGTTTACTTGACTAGATGGCTTCAGAAGATCCCAGTCATGAATTATCGTATTAATTTTCAATAAGGAGAAAAAGTGAAGTTATACTTGAGTTTCAGTAAAAGTTGTTTAAAGCAAGCGCTGTGGCATTTCGTTAAGTAGATGCGAATTTTAACTCTTCTTTCAAAGCATTGTTATTTTAAAGTTCTTTTTGTTTCAATGGATAGTTTAAATAGTCGGTCGGCGCTTTAAAGGAAACGTTCTTATTATTTATTCTAACAGACCTACTTTGAGGTGAGAAAGAGATGGGAAAGAAATTCCGGGGTTTCA
>NC_133213.1:13907518-13997518 GCF_958299795.1 Porites lutea | reverse complement strand
AATACGCGCGAGCCTCACACTCCGTTTTCAGCCTCGTTTCACACCTTTTGTGTTACTGCCCTTGCGTACTTGAATACGCCAAAATCTGCTGACGGACAGTTTTGAATTCTACATAAACATGTATGTGTACCGAAAAAATGCATACTAAGGTCAGATGTTTCAAGTATAGGGAGACTAATAATGAAATTGATACAGGATATCCCATCTAGAAACGTTCAGTTAAACAGTTGGCAGGCTTTTATAAAACCTTGGGATGGATTTTGTGGACCTTTGGAGGTGCGGACGCATCCACTGCCTCCACCTGATTCGGATTGCGTCATACAGTGGTTTCGAGTTTTGGGTGCTTCGTTTTGGAGATTTAGGGGTCTTCGTTTTCGAGTTTTGAGTGCTTCGTTTTCGAGTTTTGGGTGCTTCGTTTTCGAGATTTGGGTGCTTCGTGCTTCGGTCTTCGTTTTCGAGTGCTTCGTTTTCGAAACTGAAGTCGTGCACCCTGTGGATCCAGAGCCCCCACTCAACCCAGCGTTGTTAGACGTTCTAGATTACGAACGCCGATCAAGTTATCGCCCGAAGAGCAAGAGAGACGAACTTTGCTCTTGAAAGAATGATCTAGATACAAGATGAAGCAGCACAAAGAAGATTTACAGCGCGTTCAAGAGCTGGAACGTTGTGGTGAAGAAGCTTTGAAAGAACTGAAGAAGAGCTCGTTGTATCTTTACCACGAAGCAGGGGCACCCAACGAGAATATAGTTCAAAACCACTTAAACATAGCATTGTTAAACGTATTTTAGTATTTAAACGGTAGATATAGGCATATTTTAATCCCCTAAAAAATTTTTATCTGTTCGGATTTCCTAGCTGAAAGTCTCGAGATCCGAAAATCATAGGGATCAAAACTTACCTTTTCGAAAATTTCAGCCAGAAAAAAGGCTCCCGAAAATTCTAGGTGAGCTTTTAAGGGTAAAAATCCGTTAAAAATGGGCAATTACACCAATTTTTAGATGTCGAAAATCCTAGGAGAGGTAGGCAAGCAAGAAATTTTACAAAAAATGTTCCGAAAATTCTAGATCTCAAATCGTCTTCCGAACAGATATTTTCCGAAAATTGACGTTGGGTGCCCCTGACGAAGCGATCAAACAGGGCCCAAAATAAGGGCCGGTCAACGGATGATGTCCGGCCAAGATGACTATTTGACCGGACAAACTTTCGGTTTGGCGGTCTACCGGTCACGTACACGGCTTTCAAATAATCCTCATAACTATTGTACGGAGTTTTACGAATAGTCTTTCACGCACTAGTCTTTATTTTAGCCTTAAGACAAGTTTCGTTTATTCAAACCTCTTCAGTTTGGCTAAAACTTAGCTTTCAAATAAATATAGCAAAATAAATTTATTCGTAATATTTCTCAGCAACTTGTAGTCACAAAATAGGAGAATATAGATAAGACGCTTTGTAAATGCTGAGGCGTTTTAGCGGCTTTGCTAAAATAACACAGGAAACATGTCATGTTCATCTGTAAATACGTTGAACAGACAACTAGTACAGGCATTTGTACGGGCCGCAAATGGTTGCCGAGAAAGACTGGAATTGAACTTCCCAGGTGTCTTAGCGGTAAAGCTCCACTCCATCTTTCTCTTCTTCATTGCAAACCATCTTAGCGCTTGTCGTTATAGATCAATCCAGGTAATATCTTTCCGCCTGTTTGTCATCGGAGTCTCCTGTTTTATAGTTATTGAAATTAGTCATCGGTGAGTCTAACTGCTCTTGCAAATTCTTTCTTTGACTTCAAAAGGGGGGTTTAGAGATTGTTCAAGCATGGCGAAGTCAAAGAATCACACAAATCACAATCAAGGTAAATTTAAGTCTTTTGTATAGCTTTTTGCACGAACATATTACCTATTACTTTATGGCAGAATAATAGTCCTCGTAAACGTTTTGTTGACGAGCATACCTTTTTTACTATGTAGTTTTAGTGTATAGATGAGGGTACTATTTTTGTGCCACAAACAGTCCCAATGAAGAAATGGTGAACGTACGGCGTGCAACCATCGAGTTGTGGATGCACGCAGGAAGTTGCTAGGCAGGAAAGAAACGTATGAGTTTCTTGAGGCGTTGCCGAAAGCAACTGTAGCCTCTTCTAATTTTCCTTTCGCTGAATCAACCGTTCTCCGTCTTAAGGTAAATTGCAAAACGGTTTTTGTTGTTATTCTGAATGGCGTCTGTCTACTTGCTCTTAATACAGTGAAACCTGTATTCGGAACCTTCCCAAGTGTCCGCTTAATAGAGGGTGTCTGCTTAATAGAGGTTACAAAAAATTGTGCAATGTTTGTAAATGATTAACATTCAACGGTTACCGCTCAGTCTGCTCTGTGCTACGGTAAAGTTCCATGTAGTTAAGGAAGCTGTGCTGTACTTTGTGCAAGACTTTTGACAGCTAAATGTATTGATTTATCTTTGTTAAAATTGACTGCAGGATGTATTTCAAGGACATAACCCAACACTACTATTGTCAATTTAGTTCGGTGTCCGCTTGATAGAGGTTTTTAGCAATAGAAATTAGGCAAATACAATTTATTTAAGTGTCTGTGTCTGCTTAATAGAGGTGTCTGCTGAAAAGGGGTTGATTATAAATAGAGGATATTACATGGTCGCTAGGAGATACAAAATTTCTCTCCGAGTGTTGAAAAATATTTCACGAGTGAGCGCAGTGAACGAGTGAAATATTTGTTTCAACACGAGAAGAGAAATTTCGTACCTCCAAGCGACCATGTAATATTCTATTTATTATATAAACACCAATGAAATGCCAAACCATTTTACTTAAAGAGTTTTTTGGTCTGAAACATTCGGTTTATTATGAAGCCATAGCCATAGCAATTTTGAGATTTTCACATGTGAAGATAACATGTTATTTGCACATGTGATGATATCAAGTTTTCGCGCAAAAGCTCACTTGGTATTTCATTGGTGTTTATATAATAAAGGAAACTATAAAATGTTAATTTCGGGACCCGGCTTAGTGTCTGCTTAAGAGAGAGTGTCCTCTTAACTGGGGGTCTGCTTAATAGAGGTTTCACTGTATTAGGGTAAATACTTTGAGGGAAAACTATAACTGCAACTATAAACACTATAAACTAAAACACTATTCAACCTAAAATGATGTTAATTGTGTGACAATTTATGCAGTAAATGTAAAGTAGAAATGAGAAAAATTACTGTTTTTCCTTTAGAATAATGCATGAATGGACAATTTCTATTCAAGTTCCTTGCGACAGTGTGTTTGTCGTTATTTTCTTAGCCTGCGAATGGCAGATGTTTCTCCTTGTTCATTGTCGTTGAAGGAAGTTTCGCAAGGAGGATAGTCTATGACTCAGTGACAGAAATTCCATTCTGATGAAGCAAAATCTGTCCGGAATCCGGTCAGAAGGGCTAATATATTATTGGTCGACAGAGTAGTTTCACTGTTTTAGCTATTGTTTACAAATGACAGACAAAAGACAAAGACCGCAAAGGTCAAATG
The DNA here is from genome assembly GCF_958299795.1 of Porites lutea. Taxonomy (NCBI): domain Eukaryota; kingdom Metazoa; phylum Cnidaria; class Anthozoa; order Scleractinia; family Poritidae; genus Porites; species Porites lutea. Next base: position 13,994,001 of record NC_133213.1, on the reverse strand, counting down.
TAAACATGATGAATCTTTAACAAAACAGTCAATATTAGTGGAATATAGTATTCTCTAGAAGTAGCATTTGATTTTTGCTGGAGCTCATTCACAGATAAACACAAGACTTTACCAAAATCGACCAGTAGAAACGTAAAATTGAACAAATTTGCATTTGGAACCCCATGGCTACCGGGTTTATTATGAAAACATTGATTTACGTCATCAGTATGGAATTTCTGCCGCTGAGTCGAAAACGTTCCTCGTTGCAAAACGCCCCTCAGCGGCAATGAGGGAGGAGTAAAGTGCAACACACAAGTGCAGTAGCTCAGATTGTTGTCGTGAGACAAGGGAGAATTCAAAAACATGTCTGCCATCTTGGCTGGGTAATCGGAAACTTATCAAATTCTTCCTAAGGAAGGTTTCCTTTTTAGGCACCCTCTGCGTATAACTTATCTCTCTCCCCTCCCCGGTTAATGCTGGGCTTATGGCATTTTATTCTGTTTGTTGACGGTATGCACACCTACTTCCTTACACTGTACAATGGAACCTTGATATAAAGAAGGGCCAAGGGACTGGCAAAGTTTGTTTGCTATAACAAGGTTTCATTATATCAAGGTTCTTTTCCATATGTTTTACAATTATTACTGGGGTAAAAAATTGTTGTTTATATGGAGGTTTGTTATATCAAGGTTCCTCTGTAGTAGGGACTTGTTATGTGGTTTTAGGTGGTTTTCACCTGTGCTGCAATCACAAACAGAGGAATTTCAGGCAGTACAAACATAAGGGCAAGAAAAAGGAAAACTTTGATCCTTGTGGTTGTGCTAATTTTTGCATATACACTGTAGAAATGAGGACTTTAATGCTTGTTCTGTACTTGCTTTGCTAGTGACCCCTGCTGTTGGCAAGCAAGGTTTATGTGACAAAAATAGTCCGATAGCTAGTAATTCACTTGACCTGTTTGAATTTGACTTTAATTTACAGGCCACAAGTGGCATAGGAATGGTATCAAAAAACCAAAGAAGGAACGTCACCCATCATTGAAAGGGGTAAGGTGTCTCTACATGGTATAAGTGAAAAGTGTTTGAATTACCTGGTTGATAGCAGGAACATGAAATGCCCTTGTATATGTGCCCAGAGGGCAGGTGTGTAGTAGCTGTTATCTTCTATCAAGTGTTGATGGGCATTTGCAGAAGGTAAAATTTGAAGGCAGTTTTTGGGTTTTAAAGTGACACTGCCTCCTTGACTTGCACCCTTCACTTTCTCTCCTCCCCTCTTTTTTCATCTTTCTTGTCCCATTCTGGAATTGTTGTTGACCTGTAAAGCTGACAACACCCCGAACACTAAGAAACTTGAGTGTGAAAAAAAACAACTTTACCTTAGGAGTAGCCTGCAGTGCAGGCGTTTTCTTTTAGCGCGCAATTTGCTCACGAAAGCACCATGTTGAAAGTTCCCAAAGAGAGGAGGAGATGGGGCAAGTCAAAGGGAGCGGGGAGGGGGCAGGGAGAGAGAAGAGAAAATGCCTTCCCGAAAACACTGTGAAAATGAGAAACACCCCCTAATTAGACGCGCGTGACCGCTCTTCCAGAAATGAGTAGCCGACAAAACCAAACACTCGCTCCAGTCCAAAGACTCGCATTGTCTTAACAAAAACAAGCTGGAGTTTATCATTGTTTTCATCTTGACTGACTCACAATGCAATTCTCCACAGCTGATGAAGCTTTAGTTTAAGTTGCAATTCATTCTTCTAAATTCATCTCTCTCTCGCTATCCGTGAGAGTTTAACATCCTGCAAACAATTTTAAAAACTAACGAGCTGGACCCAGCGTGATACAACATTGCAGGAAAACATCACATTCTCGGCCTAGAAAGAAAATCGCTTAGTTATTCAGATCCTGAGGCACTTTGGACAAAAATAAAGAACCTAACAGCCTTATTTAGCGACAAAAAGAGCTTTACACTTCAAAAGAGGTCAAAGAAAAGGCTCTTGTATCAGAGGGCAAATCATGAAGACCAGAAATTCAAAAAACACAGAAAATCAATAAGCGTGTCATGACCTGTCAGTGTGAAACAAGCGGCTAAAATCACATTTGCTCAGTCAAAACATAGAACCCTCTAGAGCATAATCTACTCGCCAGAAAAAAAACGTATGGGATCAAGCAGCATTTTGGCATGAGGTAAAAGTGGTGTAGGTTTTAGTGCTGTGAGCAAATCTTGTCCTGATGACCAGTGTAGAAATCGCTTTGACTTTCTCATTGCGTAATACAAGCGGCATTCCCAGCCACTCCAATTCCAACAGACTGACGAAAATGGAGTAAACAATATAGACTTACAGTTAATTGACAGATATCAATCTACTTCCCTATGCTGCACCAATCAGGAGCTCCGTTTGCCAGCGTACGGAGTTTCCCAAAAGAACAATGATATTTGGCAGGTGTATTTTTTTTTTCTCCCCTCCCCTTCCCCATCCCCCTTTCCTTCTTTCGCCCTCGCACCTGCCGTAAGAGTTACTATTTCTACTCTCCCCAATCTTCCACTGTCATAAAGTCAAAGATTATTATGAACACGAACAAGGTTTTGCCCACCCAAAATACGCCTGCACTGCAGGCTACCTTAGGAGAAACAGTGATACTTATGTTAGATTCTGAATATCTAAGCTGTTGCACATCAACCACGGTAATGGAAAAATAGACACATTCCCTTTGGCTTGACATTTTCTTTTTTTTTTTTTTTTTTCATTTCAGGTTGATCCAAAATTCCTTCGAAACCAGAGGTTTGCAAAAAAACACAACAAACGTCATGCAGGGAGTGCTGTCAAAATGGAATCCTAAATGTCACTAAACTGTGAAATAAAATGTATATAAAATTTTGTTGTTATCTGTTTATTTTGATTTGAAAAGCCTTGAAAGGCTTCCATTGGACATACCTGCCTTGCATTTACCAACAATGGATGCTGTCACTTTCTAGTAATTTTCCTGGTTTTCCTCTTACTTGAAATGACATATACCACTAAGGATTAAATTATCAAAACTGGAGATATCAAGTCCTTGAGACTTTCCCTGTCAAGATATTTTGCAAAATTTGATTTTGGTGTCATTGTTAAGTCATGATAAAATGTCTTTTCGTTTCACTCTTGTATTCGCTTGCCAGGATACAATATCATGAAAAGGACATCTGTAAGGGGTGGGAAAGGGGGGTGCAATAAGTTTCCTTTTCCTATTGCCACCGCCACAGGCTGTGAACGTAATTTCATACAAAGTGGTCTGAAAGAAAATTAATGTGGTTGTTCTGTTCTTTTAAAATTTGATGTTTCCTAATCTGCTAAAGGGTAACTTCTAGCTGCCAAAGATGCCAAATAAGTACAATTCTCTTAGACGGCTACACACTTTTAACCCCACTATCTGACATACAAGAATCTGGAAGAACTATCTGAACTGCTTGCTAATAAGCACCTAATATAAGGTGGCTTGAACTGGCACACTACTGAAAGATATAATGACAACAACAAACCTGGTGAACATGTTGATTTGAGCTTCATTTTTATTTTTTAAATGGTGATATTGACATTGATAGTCGTTTTAACTGTAAATACTTACATGAACTTTATTTTCACACAAATTGTAGAGTAGCCAGAAAGGCTAATAACTCGATGTAACATAAAGGAAGTAACAAAAAAACTTATTTAAATAATCATTTTCAAGTATTTCTGATATGATTCTTGAAAGGAGACTGTCTTTAACTGACATTTAACACTAGTTAAGGAGCATTCACGTCTATAAAATGTTTATGCATAAAAAACATTTGAAGTTCAAAAATATGAGGACTATTTACGTTTTGGCTGCTAATTATTTTTTAGTCATACTGCTACGAAAACCCTAATTATTCCCTCCACCCCAGAACCTGACTAGGGCTTGAAAAAACCGTAAAGAATACTATAATTTTGATCTCAATAAGGAAACCGTCCCTCCATCCAAGAGGACCATTCAAAGAGGACGGACGGCAAATTGGTGTTGTTCGAAATCTAAAAGTCGTAACTGTTCATCTGTACAATTCCACAATTGGTTTCGACTCCATTAAAATTTAATTGGGCTACCTGTACCTCATCCTTTCATTCCCTGAGTGTAACTTCCTTCCCTGTTTCATGACCTCCACTGCTCTCTCTTGGGCATAACGTTTGTGTAATTCTATTAACTTCTCTGGATTTACAAAAAAATTGGTATTTTTGTGAATTTTTTTTTTCGTTTGGCTTCTATTAGAAGTGAAAGTGTCAAATAGACTAGTGTGTTATTGAGGACGCTCTCTTGTAAAAACGAAATCTGTGGGCGAAACGGTGACATAGGAAGCCTCAGTTGCTCCTTGTTTTCAATACCCTTGAAACTTGCAGGCGATATAAATCGATGATTAGTCTCGAAATTGTCAAGTTCTTCGTAAAAAAGTTATCGAGCGGTGTTTAAATAGAAAATTTAAAAACAAATTTTGATAAATTTGTAGGCGTGGACCAAATGGCATACAAAAAAAGGTAACAAAAACGGCTGAACGTAGGCTATTCAAATTCAGTCTTCTTTCTCACAATCGGCCAGAGCAATTCCCCTCCTTTTCTTACAATTTCAAATGAAATCAAATCGCTAGGAGAATTCATCTCCAAGACTAGTCATTTTTTTAGGTATTTTCTTTAGATATCAGCCACTTATGTCGATAAAATGTTTATTCACTTTTTTTACCCTTACAACTTCGTTCCAAAAAAATGCGTGTCTCCCGCATAAGTCTAGCATATTTTAATAAATGACCTGTGTTGGGGGCAGTAACGTGTTACTCCAAACCTTCCCAATATGTGTTCTTAGCACATACGATATTTGCGTGTTGTACACATGCACTCAAGGTAGACCTTTTTTTAGAATTATCGCACCGATATCATTCCGATGATTTGGGATTCAGTCAGTTGACAATTAAGGAATAAAGCATTATACGAGGTGTTTGACCTCTACAAATTCATAACTGGTAACAACCCACAAACATCAACTGGCTGATTTTTAACCACATTTCTATCAAATTATTAATTACACTGAAGACCACCTTTTCATCCTGTTTCGCAGAGCGACAGAAAGAAGATATACTCACAGGTGCCAAGAACCGTTTATTGCAAGAAATCAAAATACAATTCCCTTAATTGGAAATTCCGTGTTTGTTATTTGCCAAATCACTAAGGCGTAGTCTACACGCACGTCGATTTGAAAAGAAAAAAGTCGATATTCACTTTTTTGACCAGCAAAGAATAGAAACGCATTAAAAATTTAGAGCTTGTCAAAGCAAAGATTATCTTTTGTACTCCTTTGGATTTATTGTTAATTTGACACTATTCCCAGCTTTTAGCCAATAAACTGGCACTGTATAATTACTCGACCGTGGATTAACATTTTTAGCTTCCCATATGGAGTGATCCTTCTTCGTATTCCCATGCGCAAACATCAAAACAAACAAAATCGAAAAAAAGCTCCTGTTTCAAAACAGCTACCAATGACTTTTTAAAAATGAGTTCGAGGCTGAACTGTAAGTGACAATCTAAGCCATTCGAATGTGTGTGATTTTAGTTGAATAGATCGCTATTTTTATATTTGTTGGTGTTTTATAGATTCTTTCTACAATTCTTTCGGTTATTTTTTCCTCACAGCTTTTCAATGTGCATCTTCGGGTATATTTTACATATATTTTGGCATTGATGAATTTTAATATTATTCTACAGTGAGTTATGTCGCAATCTACTAGAGTCAAAAGCGTAGGCTCTATACTAATATATTTATGTTTCCTTCTTTTATCTCTACAAGACGCAAGTTTAATTAACATTTCTCTCTTCCTGTGATGGCTGTAGTTCTCTTTTGGACTTTTCCCCCAAATTGTCAGTTTTTTAAAGGCATTTTACTATGTTATTTACTTCAATTTTGGGTAAGTGACCTTCACACTACAAGTTACTTAGGATTTTAATATTCTTTTCGTATTATTCCGAAACTAAGGAATTCCTTACTTATAAATTTAATTTTAATGTTTATCTCTTTATAGATTGATTCTTTCCTAGCCTTTGGCAGCCAACCTAAATATAGCGAGTTAAAAACACAGTTTGCGTTCAGCTACAACGGCAAATGGCTTTTTCATGAAAACGAAAAAAAACGCCTTGATTCAAACAACCAGCGTGAAAATATTCATGAATCGCTACTACTAACAGCAGGAACATCGCAGCATTTACTGGCAAAATTTTTCAAACCTGTTAAAAAATTAGATGGACAATTGCCACAAAGTTTGAACTTCCCTATTTATCAGAAGGCAACAGAGAAGCGAAATCATTTCTTACGACATCAAAAACGGAAAACATCTGTTCAACAACTACAGCCGAAGACTGCGGACCAGACCACGCATAAAGACTTCGTCTTTCGAGACGTTATCCCCAAGGAACGATTGAATTCTTATGGTAAGTAATAATTCAGATCGCAATTTTCATCGTGTTAACACTTTGATCTTCCAGGAAACACAACGAAAAGAAATCCGGCTACCTAGGAACCAATCGGAAAATCATAAGAACTTAAACTGCGATAGTCTTCGCGGAAAAGAAGAGAATATTTTAAAATTTAGTGTTTTGAAATACACCGACGCTGGAAAGTCCGCGTGAAAGTAATCATCAAAACGGATGTCGTTGGCACAGTATTCGTATAAATATCCTCTGCTGTCTACCGTATTTTTGTTTCCTTTATATGCAAAACATATGAGGCAATGAACGGCAGGTGATCGATAAAAATAAATGCCTAAATTTGAAATTAGGAAAAACATGATCGAGAAGTACGTTTTGCGGAAATCAGTAGAGCATCTGCAGGAAAAAGAAAACTGCTTTCTTCTATAAGAAAAAAAATTTCGTGCGTATATGACTGTTATTTTTTTCAGAATTCCTACCAAAAATTGTTTAATTGTTTGGGCGGCTTGTGGCAAAACCCACCTATGATTTATCTGCACATTCAAAGTGTGTAGGCTTTCTGACTATTTTCATTAGGACATGGGCTTTACTTGGTGTCTAAACCACCTTAACGGTGCTTTCTAGACAACATGAGGATATTGTATACTGCGTTCTTTACCACTTTACCAGAATTTCTGTTTCCAAGCTGGGAAGATTTAAGCCTTTCTCAGTTTAAATTGGACAATGTAAAACACATCCCCATATTATCTCTGGTAACGTTTGGTAATGTTTTAAAAAGTGGCGGGCAAAATTTGAATAAATCAGATATAAAAATTGTAAATTATAAAGATACTCCGAACTGCTGGCCACTCCCCTTAATGCGCTTGGCAATCCTTTAGCAAAAGTAATCGCAAGTAATATACGCCAATCGACAGCATTAGACCCTGCACTCACAATGACTATTATCTTTTTAACTATAAGGATTGGAAGTTAATCCCCTCTACGATTAGAGCAGAAAGTGATGAAAGTTTTTGTAATTGCCGTAGCTATAATTCTTAAGTTTATCTTATATTCTTTTTTTCTTTTCTTTTCTTTTTGATTTTTGTTAATCTTTTCTCGACGCGAAAGCGTTAAAGCGTGAGAGTAAGTAAGTAGATGTAGAAATGGTAAAATAGAGGCGTTAATCCTATGTCATATCTTCCAACAGCTGTAGAACTTTCTTCGGAAAAGGACAAAAGTCCGCGATGGTACGTAGCAATTGCTTCTGGATTTGTCGTTTTATTGGTCCTGGTGGTCCTTTGCATTCACGCGCCGTGCGAATGTCTTTGGAGACGGCATCGAAATGCACATTTTAATTGCCCTATAGCACGCTCTAAAGGAGGAATGTGTGGAAAATGCTATGTTAATAACAGCGCAACGACCACGACTTTGACATACAAGGAGAACCCTCATAAAGTGTGCGTTACCATGGCATCCAATGGCAGCTACCACCGTCCCAACTTAGGGGAGTACACTTCACAGGTAAATGACAAAGTTGCGTTATTTTATAGCGGGGAGGCTGACACATGCCTCCCTCACAACTATATATTTTTTATTTTATTCTAAAGATTTCGTCATTCTTTTTACACTTAGTATACACGGAATTCCAACCCGCATCCACCTGGCAAACTAAATCAAGCCAAGAGCAAAGTTACGAATTTGTTTAAAGGATCCCAGGGAAGCCTTAACACGCATAAAGGAGCAGCGGGGTATCGCTACAGGCCACTGAAAAACACTCAGAATCGAAATTCACTTCACAGTATGTATGACCCTGAGTGGACGAGCGTTGGTGCTTTCCTGAACAAAAACCGATCATCGAGCACTTATCTCGGTTACGGAAGCACAACCGATTCTGAAGGAAAATTCGTAGATCGTTACTGCAGGTGGTCACGTGACTCATTAGATGCGGAGGGGGCGATTGTCGAGTGTGCGCTTAAACTTCGTCCCAGGAAACGTCAAGTGATTGAACTTCAAGAATTCCCTCCGGGTTATTCCAAAAGTTTTCTAAACATTGACTTGGAATCTAATCCCGGGTTGGTGTTCGATCCTCACCGTGATCAAATGACAACGAAAATGAAAGGTCGAAAACTCAACCGACTGACTTTCTCTGATTCAGATTTAAGACAGCTGTCGTGTATGGATAAACCAGGCAATTACCAGAACAGAGAAGACCTTTTTGGTGCGGCAAAACCACGCAAAAGTAGTCTCAAAGTTGGGAATGCAAGAAGAAAGACTAGTGCAAAAGTTGTGCACTTCTTTCCCTCAAACTTCAGCTACGATGCGCAATTCATTCAAATCCCTCCAGAGAAAAAATCTGAGAAAAACGCTTGGGAATTTGATGAAGGAAATTCAACTCTTTGTTATCAAGATTCTGACAAAGCTAGTTCCTGTTTTCCAGACGTCGAAACCAGCTATTTATCTGGATTAAAATGCTCTTTAAATTTTAAAGATAAGGAGTTCTATGATCAGAATGGTAGTCAGAAATTAGGTAACTATGATAACACAAAATCGTGCAGTAGAGAACGCGCTGTAGACTCTAAGGTAGACTGTCCTTCCACGGAACCTAACTTAGTACAGCCACGTGACTATGCAAGTTCATTTACTAATTATGGCTATAGATCTTCTATTGAAGTCCCTACAGAGCCCAAGAACTTAGAACCCTGCAATACGTATGCACCAAGTGAGAAAACTGACGGAAATAATTTGGAGTCAATATCAAGTTTTCATACAGACATCAAGGAAAATGATTTAAGCTATAAGGCCGAGCCATTGGCTGGTTTATTATCTCCCATTCGTGGAGCATTACCTCAGCAACACATAGGGACGATCTCGGGGAACTTTGATGGGTCTACAGTGCCCACGGTAGATCGCTCTTCATCAAAAACAAACAGCATTCGTCAACCTCAACGTACTAATAGCACAAAATGGAAACGTAGCCATCATGAATCTGAAACAGGCGCTTTCGAAAGAGACGAAATGCTATCAGGCTTTGAGCAGTGGATTCCCGAAAAGGAACAAAAAACAGAAACTTAAATAGAACTGAATGCTTGAATAACCCTATTAAAAAATTACATAATATTAAAAATTCCAACTATAAATACTTATATAAAGTATACTAGTTGAAGGGTGAAAGGCGTTCGCAGGTGAATGATGAAGGAATGGTTTTGAGGTCTAGGAAAAAAGACAGGGCTACCTGATAAGAACCTTCCCGAGGACTTGCAAACCTCATGGCCGAGTTGTTCAAAGCTGGGTTAAGATAACCCAGGGTTAGTGCGAAATTTGAATTAAGATTTGAAAGCTTAAAAAGCATTTCAGCTTTGATTCTTTTTGTCTTCAAGTTGATGATTGGAAGCTCTAAAAATAGCACAGAAAATTATCCAAGAAAATGCTTTTGAACACAAGATAATGAAACCCGGGTTAATTTTAACCGCGGGTTAAGCGCTAATCGGCCTTCGAACAACTCGGCCCATGGCTTTTAAGAAGATTTTTAAATCCGCAGTATTTGTATAGAAACAATAAAAAAATTTCATTGATCTTGCTCTGAATCTTTATTGAAGAACAGGACTGATTTTAGGCGACAGCTTTGTACAAAATAAACGTTTACAACGGACAACATAGGTTTCAAAACTGAGAACGACTGACAAGAAATCACTTTATTCATGGAAAGTAAAAATAGAGAGAAATAAAGTCACGTTTAGCGGCAAACGACAAACGTCAATTTCTACCACGCTTACTGTTAAAATTACTTCCACAAAAAACATGATGTCAGTTTCACGCTAGTTTTATCCATTAGACTGAATAGTTTGCGCAGGTTTTATCTGCTCATTTTCCATTTTTGAGAAATTCTCAACTTAAATCTGACGTTTGGCGTTAACTTGACTCCAAATTCTCTTTAATATGGATCAGTTGAGTATAAGGCTTCTCATTAAAAATCAAGAGGTTAGAGTTGCTGCTTCTTTTTTATGGGAAATATACCAGCTATAAAATCACAGCCACTTATATGCAACCGTCCCTATAAAGCACTCAATGGCTGGAAAGTCAGTTCTTTTTTTAATCTGAAAAAATAAGCATAACAAGAGCTTCGGTTTGCTTTTAGAATGGCGCTTCCTAAGAGCGATGTTAGTCAATCAGGTTGTTTATCAGTTGTTTTTTAAGAGAATATAATGTTGCCGAGAAAATGCCACAAATTAAGGGTACTATTTTTGCTGACACTTAAAGTTAACTGGTGATTGAGTTGTCATTAGTCTACTGTAATGATCTTGAAACTTATCATATTATGAGAAGTGAGGCCTCGTTCATTCTTCCGTATACTCTTCTGTTTCTGTGCAGAGGAAACGACCCATAGGACGGATTATAGTTCTCGTTGGTTTTTTATCTTGGTACAGTTCAGCTCAGTATTCATCATCGTAATCCGAAGCTGTGGCTTCCACTTCTTCATAATCCTTTTCCAATGCGGCAAGGTCCTCACGGGCCTCAATGAACTCTCCTTCCTCCATCCCCTCCCCCACATACCAATGGACAAAAGCTCGTTTGGTGAACATCAGATCAAACTTGTGATCTAAACGCGCCCACGCCTCAGAGATAGCTGTACTGTTACTGAGCATGCAGAGAGCACGGAGTAACTTAGCCTGATCCCCTCCTGGGACAGTAGTCGGGGGCTGGTAATTTATACCAACCTTGAAACCCGTCGGGCACCACTCTACAAACTGGACAGTGCGTTTCGACTTAATGGCGCAAATCGCCGCGTTCACATCTTTGGGGACAACGTCGCCTCTATACAGCAAGCAACAAGCCATGTACTGTCCGTGTCGCGGATCACATTTTACCATCTGATTGGTTGGTTCAAAGCACCGATTCGTAATTTCGGTCGTTGTTAACTGCTCGTGGTAAGCTTTTTCAGCAGATATTATAGGTGAGTAGGATACAAGTGGGTAGTGAATTCTAGGGTACGGTACAAGGTTAGTCTGAAACTCCGTCAGATCGACATTGAGGGCACCGTCAAAACGAAGGGAAGCAGTGATCGAGGAAACTACTTGGCTGATTAGACGGTTCAGATTCGTGTAGGTGGGTCGTTCAACGTCTAAGTTCTTGCGGCATAGATCGTAAATGGCCTCGTTATCCATCATGAAAGAGCAATCGGCGTGTTCAAGAGTTGAATGTGTCGTCAGCACCGCGTTGTACGGCTCCACGACAGCAGTAGAGACTCTAGGCGATGGATATACACAGAACTCCAACTTGGACTTCTTGCCATAATCAATACCCAGGCGTTCAATAAGGAGGGAGGAAAACCCGGATCCAGTTCCACCACCAAACGAATGGGTCAGGAGAAATCCTTGTAGACCGGAACACTGGTCTGCCTAAGGAGCAAAGTACCCTTGGGTAGACTAGAAAACTCCCACCTGGCCTAGATACAGGGGCTAGGCTAGTTGAAAGTTTGGTAGTCTACCCAATAGCAAGGCACAACCTTTCCAGAAACGGTAGCAAGATCTTGATAATTTCAACACCCACTAAACTGAGGCAGAACATGAGGAATAGCAGTGTAGACGTCAAGAAAAAGGCTGCAAGTGTCTTGTCTGATTGACGGTTGCAAATAAAATGAAAACAAACCACCCCAACCGGCACAAACACGCCCCCCTTCCTCAGAAGAGAGAAATAAAAATTGCTACAAAATACGTATTGCCCACAATCGTGAATCACTACATAACACAGCGTATCATTATCCTCGACGACTGCTAATCGCCAAAGGAGATCTGAGTTATTGTTTGAAAAGAAATAATTTTATAGTGAAGTTTGATCTCAGGAAGGGGCAAATGAAACCACCAGCAGATATATAAATTTCCAGGGCGTTTTTTTTTTTTTTTTTTTTTTTCATTTTAACTGTTTAGCCCGATGGGGGGTTGATTTCTTTTGTTTTTGTTTTTTTCTAGCTTTTAATTTTTTTTCTCTCCTCTTTTGTTGCTTTTTTTTTGCCTTTTTTGACCCCATCGTTTTCTTTTTGTTTCTTGGAATTTTTCCAAAACTATCTTGTTTTTCATTTTTCATCTTTCATTAATTTCCCTGGAGTAAATCTGTTGATGATTTCATTTGGGGTGGAGCCCGACCGGATCACACTGTTTGGCCTTTAAATTATTCATCAATATCTCTCCAGAGGCAATTTTACTACCATTCCTTCTCCACCCATGTCTGCCTCAGAAGTCTGAAGACAAGGCGTCTACCCATACAGCAGTTTTGAAAAACTACTGACCAGCCTTCGAATCCTGTCCATGACCAAATCAATGATTTCCTTGCCGACAGTGTAATGACCTCGAGCATAATTATTAGCAGCATCCTCTTTGCCACAGATCATCTGTTCAGGATGGTACAGGTCACGGTAGACGCCCGTGCGAGCTTCGTCTAAGGATAGATCAGACAAAGCGAATCGTTAACTTGTTATAATCTTTTTACTGTTTAGTACTTTTTTTGCTCTTAACAAGGCATTCTTAAAACCTAATCAATCATGACACACGCCGAGTAGGAGTTGAAGCTGAAGTCGGAAAGAACTTTTTTATCACTAAAATAATCTTTAAGGTGAACAGTAACTTTGGGGGGTTATAAATCCAGTAATTAAAAATTCCAAAGTGGAAGAAACAAGACTAAAAAAATAATGGTTAACATGGTGAAAGTAAGTAATACCTGTTAAGCATGATCAGTACTGGAAGTGGTTTGCTAGACTGTTTCCAAAGAAAATCTTCTTTTCCATATATCAGCAAAAACACCGAAGATTTTACTAAGCTTATATTAGCTACCGTAAATGACCTAATACGCGCCCACTTCCAAATAAACGCCTCTTTGACTAATAAACGCCCCCTCTATGCTGTTAAAAATTGATTAGACTCCGCACGCCTATGAGAATTTCTCCAAAGTACTAGGAATTACCAAAAAGGAGAAAAATCGTTCAATTCATTCAGCATTAATATGGTTTGCGTATTTCATCTTGTTCAATGTCAAGTTTAAGACGATGATAGACCAACAACGGCAAAACAATAACCCTGAGCAATGATTCTGACGTCGATGTTGGGATTTGAAAGAGACATATGGATCTCTAGACGGCCTAGAAAGTATCAATTGATGGGGTGGATATTCCGCTACTTATTAACTCTCTTCGCAAACTCATCAAGGAAATACAAAGAAAATTAATGTTTAATGAGTGTTTGGAAATCAGATGAAAAACTGCTCATTTTTGCATGCTTAATTTCTCCTTCTAAAATCATTTTGAGCTATTTTGTATGAGAAGTAATAGCAAGCATGAGCGGCAGTGTTTCATCACCTGATGAATCACCTCGAAGTTCGTCAAAAATACTCCGCTGCGCGTCGTATGTTCAACTCTCTCTCATACTTGATATATTACTTCTCAAACTCATTAATAATTCATTAAGAAAATACAAAGGAAATTAATGTTTAATGAGTGTTTGGAAATCGGATGAAACACTGCTTAGTATTTGCATCCTTAATTTCTCCTTCAAAAATGATTTTGTTTGAGAAGAAATATCAAACATTCGACACAGTGTTTCATCACCAGATGAAACACCTCGAAGTTCGTCAAAAATACTCCGCTGCGCGTCGTATTTTCAACTCTCTTCTCGGTGTTTCATCTGGTGATGAAACACTGCATCTCATGTTTGATATATTACTTGAAATTTTCGACGAAATGCATATTAGTTTTGTAGAGTTTGTTACAGTTTTGAGAATAAACGCCTCCTATCTATTAAACGGCCCCGCTTGGACCACTAAAATTAAAAGACGCCCCAGGCCTGGTTCCTCGAAAGATGGTTAACTTTAACCCAAGTCAAGCAAGGATTTCTCGTCTAGGAACATGCAACTCGAGGTTACAAAATACTATTGAGCTTTTACTACAAAATACAGTAATGATAACTCAAAATGTCACCCTAAGCCATGCATAGGAAGGTAGAATACAATTACGGTACACAATTTTAATCTTTTTCAAAATTGATTAGTGCTAATCGGCCTTTCAGGAACTGGGCCTGTATCAGTCTACACTTTTAGTACTTACCAACAACTGTCGGCTCCAAGTCGACAAAAATTGATCGCGGAACATACTTTCCAGCGACAGACTCGTTGAAAAATGTGGTAAACGAGTCATCTTGACCTTCAGTTACACCAACGTTCATGTGTCCATTTGCCAAAATGCCATGTTCAAGGCAATACAACTCCCAACAAGCATTACCGATCTGAACTCCAGCTTGGCCAATGTGCAATGAAATACACTCTCGCTTAAACAAAAAAAAATTAAATTAAAATAAGCTTATTTTTAAACTTATTTCCATCCCCAGTTTAAAAACTGAACAAACATAGAAAACGAGAACTGAGTGGAGTCACATATCTACGCTAAACACAGAAGTCGATTTGATTCAGAGAATTGTTATATAAGGTTGAAATGAAAAAAAAAAATGCTTCTCTGTCCCAACTTTTTGAGTTTATTTTTCATATTTGAATACGCTTGAGCTTGACTAGACAAATATTTTCAAACGGCTTAGGCTCAAGCAACGTACTGAGAATCCATTCGCATTAACGAAATTTCCATTGCTTTTTGTACAAACATTTAAACAAATAATGGCCATTTTCAAAACTGGTTTACATTAAAAGTACCTTACAGAAATTATAAAGGCCTAACACATACCATTTTGAACTGAAGTCGACCAAAACGTTACAGGTTTTTTAAGCTTATAAACGGTCAAAAAAGTTCTGCGATGTACAGAAGTTACACGCCAAGTTACTCTTTTACTGGTGGAACTGCTTCGCTAACTAATTAGTCAATTAGAACAATAACACTAATTACAAGATTACTATAATTGGAGCTACCGCTAATCCTAATTATCCCAATAGGCTTACCAGTTAGTTTCTCTACAAGTTTTTGAAGGAAAAAATCCGAAAAAGTTATCTTTTGCGCTATAGAGTTTTTTCCGTTTTAGATGACGACTGAAAAAGCCCGCTCTTTTGTACGTACTCGACACAAGACTACGTCACCTGATTAGCAGCCAATCATCTTAAGTTTCCTTATCACATGGTTTTAGTATGCTGACGTCACTCATTTGGGGTGTTTACACAAAGTATTAATTCAATAAAACCAGCGATCAATTTGAATCCAAAAAGCAATGTCTGCGTGTGTGTGTATCCTTTATAATATAAAAGAAACATAGAAACTTTTAAAAACACTTATAATAAAATGTAGTGGAATAAAGGATGATTAATTTCAAGGATACTTAGTTGGCATACTTAGAGAAATATTTCCAAACGCCGTTTGGTATTTTTTCCTCTAGTTAGTCTAGTCTTGGAACGTGGCCCGTCTATGAAAGCCTCGTTTCTTCATCTACCTCTCCTCATATCCACGCCTCGAAAATTATGGACATGTTTTTTATACTGAGGCCCCGTTCGTATGGAGAAAATTTGTTCCGGATAGAAGGGTCGTCCGTCCAGCCGAGTCAACTTTAGCGAGCGGTTATATGAGAAAAAAAGTTGACCCCTTTGCCGAGTCAACAGCGCTCACCAATGCTCTGATTGTCTCGTTTTGACCTAGTTTACCCGGGGTCACCATTCTGGCCGAGTGAACTTTTTGTCTCTCATGTAAACGGCTCAACACGTTTTGTAAGGAAATGTTTGAAAAGTTGGCTTGCTCAGGGTAGCTCAGATAGGCGGGTGACCCTTCCACTCACTTCCATATATACGGGGCCTCGGTTGCTGTATGCCCTATTAACTCTGCTGCTCTTCTGTCCGTATAACCAACGCCCACTTTCGCTTTGTCAGAATCGCAGAGCTTGTGCTAAAATATCTGATATACAGGCAAACTGAGGGAACAAGTTTAACTAAAAGACGTGAAACTTTTTTTACGAACAAATAATTTATTAAAATTTCATTGAGAATATTTTTACAAAGGTGGTTTATCATAACTCCTCGCGTCCGGTGGAGTCACTTTTGCTATTGTCCCCGGTTTTCTCTTCCTTATCATTATCTTCACCTTCGTCATCATCGTCATCATCATCATCATCATCATCAACCCTGTCACCATCATCGTCTTTCACAACTTCTACAGTTAATAACAGAAAACAAAATAAACAAATTCAAAGGGCTGTACACAGTTGCTTTATAGAAAGTCCATGAGAGAAGCAGAGGAAAACAATAGCAAAAGTGACACCAGAACTGGCAGAGTTAGAAGTGTAGAGTGTAAAACAGAAATAAGATAGTCACAATTCAGAGTTTTATGATGCGCGACACTAGCCATTTGTTGACCACCTATTCACACTGTCCTATGTGCATTTTTACAGCCAGTGGAGCATTTACTTTTCAAGAGGCTTGATTTAGTATATTATCTTTTGTGAAACCTCAGTCGAACAGGCACACTGAGCTTTTAACCGGAAATCTAAAGATCAAAATAAACCCAAGATTATGGAAAAATCAGTCCACTGTCCAAGCATCACCTGCATTCCTCAAAGAATACACGAGCCGAAAAACTCTTCTGTCCTGAATGACCAACGCAACAGCACAACATAAGAGATTATGTAACAAATAGATTCCGTGTTGCCGTGCGTCTGTTCAGTAATAGATCACAGAAGACGTTAAAATGTAGCAAACCACGAGCCGCAGGTGAGTGTGTCACTGATGCTTTTAACAAATTTTGACCTCCTCTGTGATCTATTACTGAACAGACCCACGGCAACATGGAATCTATTCGTTTACAAACCGGCATACTGTGCCGGCTCAAAACTAAACGGTTTTTATCCCAAATCATATATGTTCCCAGCCAGTTGACTGGCAAAAGCTCTATCATCTATCGCCTTTTTTTTGTCCTAAGAGATGATTTTGTTTAGAGGCTTTCTGTTGTCATCAACATTCACTGATGTGATTTTTTTATGAACAGTTCACAGGCTAGCCTTGGGTGGTGTTACGCCCCTCTAACATTTAAGCTACGGTAAACGAAGTGACGCCGCTCACCCAAACAGCTTTTCCACGAATAGCAACACATTAGCTACCTTGTAAAGCATCAAACAGCATCATAGAGGAAGAACTTTGTCATGTCCATTTAGAGGTATTATTTCCGTCATAGCTTAAAAGATTTTTTCAGAATGGTATTACAAGTTACATTCAACGCTTTACAAGCACAATTAGCAACCACTTCGGATTTCGTCCTTTCAACGAAAAGTTAGAGCCGTTAACACACTTGACGTCAAAGAAAAGGGGTAGGGCCTCTTTGTCTACTAACTCCTCAAGGACCACAATATGCAAGCGTACACAAGTGTAAGTACCACAATAGCGGTCCAGCTACGCTTCATGACAGCGGTAACCACACAAGCAAAAAACACGGCATATAAGATAGAGCCAAGTTTCATGTGAAGTTCAGTGTAATAGTTGCCTTTGGCAAGATCCTCTTCTATTTGTTGCTCCTCTGTCTTTGTTTTTTTTGTCTTCTTTTTACCTTTCTTTCCGTTCTTTACGCACTTGTCTCCATCGCGTTTGAAGCCCTTCTTGCAATCGCAGGTAAAGCTACCAGGCATGTTTCGACATTTCTGTGAGTCTTTGTTACAATCGTGTTCTTCTGCGGAACATTCGTCTACATCTGTGAATAATGAATAGATCAATTAACTGAAAATAAATCTAAAACTGAAGGAAAGGGAACAGAAACATGAAACCCGCTCTGTCACACCATTTCAGTGGCTACCAAAACCGTTACCTTCAATTATCTTAGACTGGTGTCTCATAAACCAATCAACATAGCAGACTGTCTAAGTCCAAGGGTAGGATATAGTTTATTGAATAAAACCTTACAGTTGGCTGATGTGAGGCAATTCTCACGACATGCGGAAGTCAGACCTCGCCGAAGTGTAAATTTGCTTCACACCCTAGCAAAGAGTTCTCAGAGCCGTAGCTAGCGGGGAGCAAGGGGGGGCAGCTGCTCACCCCTAGACCTGTTGAGCCAGACAAATCAAGCCTGGGATGGACTTGTTTTCTTTAGACTCAGTTATTTTGATTATAGTGATTTGCAATTGTTTGTAATTTTCATGATTCGAGGTCGATTTGTCGGAGACATATCTCATTACAAGTGCTGAAATAGCGTTTCGGAGCCTCCAAACTTGAAAATTTTCTGAGGGAGGATACCCCCAGACCCCTTTACAAGGCTCGAGCCTTCCGCGTTCTTGATAATGCCCCCACCCCGACTGGCTACTGTTTGTGTTTACAGCTCATTGGAGCTAAAGCAAGGTCCTAATCTCGTAACCAGATCTCTTGCCGGATTCGCCAAAAAGAGATCTGGATACGAGACTAGAAAAGTATTGACGTATCACATGCCCATATGGTCAGTGACGTAGGTAATCCCTTCCATGTTGCCAAGGTATGCTGATTGGTCAAGTAACGCCCAACCGAAAAAAAAAATGAAAGCTCAAGTTTCCATCACTTAGTTTTTAGATTTGCTCTGACAATGGGCTAGCGCTCGAAACGTTTTCTGTTCAACCTCGTTGCACGTGGGAAGTTGACTTTATTACCGTTTTCGAAATCAAATTTTTGTCTATCACCAGGGATATATCATTACCTCACCGATGCAGCGCCACGGTTTCTTCTACATTCATTTTGCATGACATGGATTGCTTTGACCCTCTCAGATAAAATGCTTCCGATAGGTTACATGAAAAGCTACCAGGAGTCCACGAATGCAAGTCGCAGCGTGGGAAACCATAGACTGCGAGCAGTGTCTAGTTTTTCTATTGAAACAGTGAGTGCGCGCTTACGAGGTGTGAACGGTGAAGTGGCGAGAAAAGGGGTCACAATGTCTTACTATCTCTCGGCCAAAATACCTCCACTTTTTTACCGTTGTGTTGAATAACCGCCCTGCGCGGCTTTGAGGAAAGAAGGACGACTGTCGCGGACTGGGGAAAACACAGCTAGCTGTCCGTATGACTTAACATCTGCAATGAACTCGAGGTCGTTAAAAGCCCAGACACTCTTAACCCCCGAAATAATAAACGCTACCTTTGCATTCATTGTCGGCCATTTTGTATCCCGAGCTGCATTTTGTGCATCCGCTTGCACCCTCTCCAATGCAAGTTTCACAGGCAGAATGACAAACTGCAAAGAAAGGAAAATAGTATCACTAAAATTTCTCTGATGTTATTGCTCTACCACTCAACCGAACTTACAAGCTAACCCCCGCCGGGATTAATTCCCAGTTGCCAGACGTCATTGCTCCCACCAGACAAGACTGTCTGTATTAGGCCGCCTCTTTCCGAGAAAGAAGGGAAACCACTGCCGACAAAATACACTAGACACTAAATTTACCATAATTCCGGCGTAAAAAAAAATGTATGAAATCATCATGAAGGTAAAACAGGAAGGATTGAGCCAAGTCTACGACGCGCGCCGTTTCTTACCGCTGAATGATGAGTAACCCAAAGGAAAGCACTACTGAGAAACAATAGTCAAGGATTTCATCCATGGACGCTTAAGTCAGTGCCACACGAGGTATGTCAAAAATAAGTACCGAAAAAAAGTATTGCTAAACAGCTTTTATTCTAATGGTCGTAAAATAACTTCAGTGTTTTGACCAGGGAGTCAAGTGAGCAGGAAGAAAGAGGCCTTGATGTAAAATGAAGTTCCACTTTCTGTATAAAACGTTTTTAAGCCGTTTGACTATCTAGAATTAGACTACAAAACAGTCCGTATTTCTGCGTATTCAAGTACGTGCGAGCAGTCAAACAAAAGGTCTGGAACGAGGGTGAAAACAGAGAGCGAGATTGGGGAGAGACGCTAATAGACTTGGCAGACAATGGAAAAACTTCACAATAATTCTTGCTAGCTCAAATTTAAGAGTTATTGAAAATTACCAAAAACATCAAGATCACAATTACAAGAGATTCTTCGCAAAATGCAATGTTATATTAAAAACTTAAGGTTCACAATAGCTCTAAAACGTAAAACCACTGTTCTGGTGGGGAACAATTCAAGAGTCAGAAAGTGATTTGCTTGAATTCTTCTGTGTCCGGAAAATTTTCAGGCTTTAGATCCATAACGTGACATACACTTGTAGGCGATCAGGACCACAGCATCTTGAGATTTTCCGGTAACGAAATTTCCCTTGGTTTCATCCAGTATCTTGACTTTGTAGTGCCCTTCAATTCCATTGATTTTGTCATCGACGTGCTGGGCTATCTCAATTTCTAGTGCTACTGAAGAATGTCTTTCATTTCTTCCGAGGAAGTCATGATGTACACCACCGTCGTTACAGTATCAACCAAAATTGCGCAAGAGGGAATTTCCGAGGACCCTTATGATGTTTCTAACTATGGCTGTCTTTGCTCGCTTGAACTAGCAGACTATTATAGCTGATCACAGTTAGCTCTTCAATTGCTTGATGAAAAGGACGAAAACCCTTATACCAGTTACGTAAAATCAAGTAACAATTTCTCAGAAGCTTCAAGGAGGTTTCTTAATTTCAACCCTGTATTATCAAGTACAGAAACGGTTCGATTAGAATGGTTCGATTGGTTTAAGACGCTTGGCTAATTTAAAACATAGTAACTGCCACGATGCTGATTGGTTACTTTTCGCGAGAACTTTTAGTAGGTAATGGAGTTCAGCCAAGAGAAGTCTTTTAGAGAAGTCTTTTGTGCAGTTACCTTTCTCGTGAGGTGTTTAAGGAAACAACAAAACTGAACTAAAAGGAAATGAAAGATAAAGGAAACAAAAACAAAGTTTGTGAAATTATGGGATTGGTTGGCATATCCAAAAAGAACAAGATTAAAAAAGCCCCCTTGCCAAAAATCAGCCTGTTGGTACAAATTGGTGAGGAGATATACGCAACGTTATGTCTCCATTGTTACCGTTACGATCTGAGTCAATTTAAGAAGGATTTGTGCGAAGTCATCAGAGCAAACCGGTGCTCATATCCTCACCAACTTGCACTAACAGACTGATTTTTGGCGAGGGGCCTTCTTTCATCTTCCTCTTTCTGAATATGCTGAATATGCTTTCTGAATATGCTAACCAATCCCATAATTTCACAAATTTGAATTTTCGTGACGTCACACTTCTCTTCCCTATAGAAGTAATTACCTGTTGTTTTTCTATTTACCATTGCAGGCAGTCAAGGCCTAGTAAGTAAAAATTAATAGCAAACAATAGCTATTTACCTCGACAAGCGAACGATCCAGGCGCGTTGTCACAGAACTTTCCGTTTTCACAGATAGTTGAATTTTCCGAACACTCATCAACATCTGAAATATCATGTGAACAGGTTAAGTTTTACGTAGACCGCGAGCGGTCGTCCTTCTCCCCTCAGACCCACGCGCGGCCAGCAAAATAGCTCGCGATCTACTAGGACTCAAAAGACTCGCAGTCTAGGTTTTACGGTTTCTCTTTAAAAATAGCTTAGTGCCGTTATTTGTTCTTACATTAAAAAACATCAGCAGCAAACACTACTGGTTAAAGTTTATGGTAGCATAAACTGATGTTAATAAACCTGAAATTATGCCCTATCAAAGCACACTTTTGTGTGACAAAAGCAGTTCTTTTGTCACGCAATGTTCAACATTTGAATAGGCTTTTGTACTAAGTAACTGTAGATACTAGTCCAAAGTACAAGAAAGAACAATGAACAGTGACTAGTTGTTTGATTACAATGTATCCTTCACCTTTGGCAAGTCCACTGTAACTTAGCATGGTATAGTTTCTACACTCCGCAAAGGTTCCATTCATATTATCACATGCTCATCATGCACATGTGCTTCTTCTTTTTTCCGTACACTGTCCTTTTCCAGTCATTTCTTTTAGGGCTTCATTTCATTCACATCCACAGTAAGGCTTAGCGCTTGGAGACACGTCTAGGAAAAATATCCACTCCAGGGTGTGGACCCCTGGTCCCATCTGATCTGTACTCCACCCAAGAGGGCCACCCTTCCTGGTTCCCCTTAGTTCCTTGTGACTGGGGGATATGGGCCTCAACCCCGGAGACTGATCAGGACTCAAGTCCAGGGTGGCTACCCCCAGTACCACTCGATCTTGTCTCCCCCACGGAGGACTTCTCTCCCGGTCCCCTTATCCCTAGATTTAAGCATTTCCCTGCCACCAGAATTTTGCCCATTACTTTTTGTGTGTGTTCTGTGTGGTACCCAGCATAGTACCTTTATGCAAAACCACTGCCAATAAATTGGAAGAGTTTATTAATTCAAAATTATTGAAACTTTGATCTTGAATGCAAACACAACAAACACGAAACAACTTTCTGGGCCCTAAAAGTTACCCCCGTGTCTCCGAGGATAAAAGTTACTGAGGAATTTCGAGAAACAGACCCCTGGTGTGATTGCAGACGCAGATGAACACAATTAACAGTCTTTTGTGCTATGTCATCCATTCCCTTGACATTTATTCAATTCAATTTTTCGTTGTTAAGTTTCTCTTTACTATTCGGAGAAAGTAGTTTGAAATCATCAGTTTTTCAACTTCTACACAAATTTCACATACTTTGACATAGCCTCTGAAGCAGTCATTTTCGTTTAGATTGTAGCAGAACATTAGAATAAACGAGACGTAAGGAACTAAAAAACTACAAAAAGGGAGCTGGGGGAGGAGTGGAGAATGAAATATTTTTGTACTTTTAAACTTCACAGAACACCAGCCTTTTTCACAGTATACCCACTTTTACCTACCTTTACAACCTTCATCTTCAGTCATGGTATAACCTTTGGCACATTCAATACATCCCTTGGGTCCCTCAGCAGTACAGTTACCTTCACACGATTCATGGCATTCTGACAAAAAAACAAAAGTGATTATTTTTACTCCTTATGCCTGGATTACCTATGAGTACTGTACTGTGGGTACACTGACTTAAGATAATATCTGGAAAGTTTACATGTACCTACCTTCACATCTATAAGAACCAGGGTTATTTATACAATATTTTCCTTCTGTACACTTGTCCTCTTCTTCGCATTCATTCTTGTCTGAAAAATGATTCATAATCAGAACAGAAGACTGGTTACTCAGTAATTGCCCATGGCACTTAATTAGGAAGTGACCAGACGTGAAAAATGAAACCCTTGACGATGCATGCATTACATCTGCATTTTATTATTTGGAACAACTACCAACTATTGATACAAATTATTACTTACAAGCATGAAAAACCTACAAATTGATCTTAAGGAAAACCAACAATGCAATAAGTAAGATTGTTTATATGCTTTTATTAAAAGTATTTTGTAAGTTTTTATGTTTTTTAAGCCATATACTATAGATTAAGGTAAAGGTGCACACAAGCGAAAGGCCCAAACGGACGGAGTTTATCCTGGTTTCTTTAGTATGAAGTATGAATAGGAGTATTGCTACTGACACCTGGACAAGATACTAGTCCATTTCACGGTTAATCCCCACTAGTATGTCACCGGTACCCATTTATACACCTGGGGGAAGAGAGACAAAGTGGAGTAAAGTTCCTTGCTAAAGGAAACAACGTGATGGGTGAGGCTTGAATCCCCAACCTCCAGGTTCGGAGTTTGTGGTGTTAAGGTGGCTGAACACAGTTTTGGCAGTTTGTGAGTATATGTCATTTGCCAAATTATGGTAAGAGAAAGGTTACAGCTCACAAGCTGAAATTTGGCAAGTGAAAAATATACTGATGAAAGATTTTGACTGACAGGTAAAATTTGACATTTTTGTAGTTTCCATGGCAACATAAACAATTGAATACAATCTTAAAATTTTACTTTTGCTCAGTTTGCATAAAATTCACTCATTAGATTTTCCTATAAACTTGAACACAGTTTACTAAAATTAATCATTACCATTTGAAACTTATCTGACCAAATTTTAACAGACGGGTTTTTAGATAATCAATAATATAATTGTACTATTATTAAATATGTTAAAAAATTTGTCTGTTCAACTTCCTTTTTAAAGTTCTAATTATTTAAAATATGATAAAAGTTAAAATTCTGCCAAATATCACAAAATTTTAATAAGTAGATTTTGAGAAATCGTTTTCTGTGTACCATTGCTTTTTCGCCACCATGTTTGTTAGCTTGATTCAAAACACTTGCCGTCACGTGAGTTACCGCTGACCTCCCGCAAAGCTGTGTTCAGCCACCTTAACTACTCAGCCACACATGCCTCCACATAGATTTATAGATTAAGGTAGTTTAAGATACCCCTAAGATGGAGCACTGATGAAGAGTGGCAGGTAAAATGAGTGCACTGTCAGCCTCGGGTTTGTCAGTCTAATGTGCAATGGTATGAGTAACCACTGTAAAACAAGATACTTTACTTGACATGGCTTTATGGCAAATTCAATGCAAAATAATAGACACCTTTACAGCCTTCATCTTCTGTCATGTCCCAACCTTCTTTGCATTTCTCACAGTCTTTGGGTGAGCTGCCACTACAGCTTTCTGCACAGGACTCATGACAGGCTGTTGACACATGCAAAGCATGGCATGTTAACAATCACTAACATGAACTGGTACATCTATATGTACTTCCCTTCAAGGAGGCACATTCATTCCAAAATAAAAATAGCCTCTCACTGGGGAAACAGTAGCATGTACATCTAAAGTAAGAAACTAGCCTGCCTACGTGAAGCTCATGGTTTTGATGGGGAGGGGAGGGGGGCAACAGAGGGGATCGAGAGTGAATACCAAAGTTGTAAAGAGAAAGGGGCAGGAAAACAAGGTGGGAAAACTGCTTGGCCAGATTTTAGTTCACCAATGCATTCACAGCTTTGCTGCTCATTTGCACACTCACCAAACAAAACCACCAGCTTTGAAGGCTAGTAAGGAATATCATCAAGTGGAATTGTAAATGTAAGGTGGGGCAAAAAGGGTGGGGTGGAGGACAGGATACTTTTTTGGATACTTTTCAGTGGATGTTCATCATGGTAATTATTTACACCTTGGAATTTGTATCTGCTCTTGAATAAGCTCACTTGCAGGTGTATTTACCAAATAACACAGAATTTTACATAATTACATTCCAACTTTCATTGCCTTACCAGTACATTTAGATTTAGAATCTTCACCCGCCTCTTCAAAGAACAAGTCAGCACACTCATCACACAACTCTCCTTCATATCCAGAGTCACATGAACATTTGCCTGATCCCTCTCTAGTACCATCACCCTGAGTAGTAACAAAGAGTAAATACAAAACACAGAATAACACTTGGGCTGGGTAGGTGCAATGGGTCCTGTCACACCCTTACTTTGTAATGAACAAGTATGAATTGGCCTAAGATTATTGTATATTTACAAGTCACGAGGAATAAAATCGAAGGATGGAGAACTTTGCTTGTTACAAGAGTTCCTTCGTCTGACATCTAAGATACGTACCTCACATTTTCCATGACCATTACAAGGACTATCTTTACCACCTGAACATTCTGCAACACAAACAAAAATGATAACTCTGTGGCTGGTTTTACCAACTTTCTTGGTACTTATTCCTGAGAAGTTTAACATCAAAAGAGCTGTGAAGTCTTTCACTATAGAATCTTTATAGTATAACAGGCCAAGTTTAGTCATAAATAGACTTGCTGAAGGTACTTTTAAAACCGACAGCAGTGGAAAAGAAGGGCTTTAAACAACTACCTTTCCTCTAAGCTTGCCTCAACAAAAAATTGACGAAATTCTTCATAAGGTGGACTATACGCTCACTGCTCTCCTCTTGTCTCTTCATCACAAACATTGTTGTTGGTTATCAAATGAAGATTAGGCAGGGGCAGTAAACTATTAAACGAAGGTAGAGGGGTGTTTGCTTACCTCTACAGTCAGGACCATAAGTGCCTTCAGGACAACAAACTGAAAGAAAAGGGTATCACTGAATTAACACAATGCATGTGTTCTTGCAATGGTGCTGTGATGATAAGGTAACTATGCATGATTATGTAGTTTTCCTACAGTTACTCAGTGGGATCCAGCACTGCTGAGCTTTACTACAAACTTCTATCATATTTTCATGTACACAGGAGATAGTCATGATATTGCTATGCTTGCCAGCATTATATTAATGCCTGAGTGGCACTCAGTAAGAGACAGTGTTAGAAAAGGTGGTAATAAAAAAAAAACTGGAAATGATTCCCTTTGTTTGAAAGACTTGTTTTTGTTGAATGATGTCTTCATGGTTTAAGACTTACATGCTTGAAATAAAATATTATTGATCTCTTACCTTCTAATGTGTCAATGCAAAACCATTTCTTCATATCAATATTTTCATCTTTAAACTGGCTGTAAGAAAAAATATCATTAAAGAAATATCTCTTGAAAAGGAAGTTGTTAGCCAGAATTTTGATCATGGAAGAAATTCATGATCAGGATCACACCTTATAAAAAAGGGGGGCCAGTGACTTTAATAAATAAATGTAAAAGTTACGAACAAATTGTCATTCACACTGCTGAAAAAGTGAAGAAGCACAACTGCCCAACAAGGCTCAAATACACAGATTTTCAACTGGATGTACAGGGAATTCTACAACTTACAATCTTCAACCAAGTACACGGGAACAAAGTCACAGGACACTAAAATCTACATACTAGGGTAGGGTTAAAGGGAATTGTTCATAACTCCAGTCTTACAGGTTTCTTTATAACTCGACCTAATTGAGTATGATGGGCTGTAACATACACAAAACTTCAATAGGCCACTTGCACTAAGAGGTCACGTGACCAATGCTTCCTTTAAACAATGAGTTGGAATCTCGCTGATGCCAAAAATTGTTAGAGAACACAAAAATTATCTTACACCCAAAATTTGAGAGGAAACGCATTTAAGGGAGATATTTTACGGCACTTTGATTTTTCAGCAAAGTAGTATGATTTGTATTGGCCGCCATGTTGGAGGGCATGCTCTTGCCCTCCAACATGGCGGCCAAAACTACTTCTTTCTTATATCTTGTTCAACGTTTCATAGTTACGCTCAGATGTGCTGTAAACATTATCGCATCATCTTTTCAACATTTTCCTTGAAGTTTAAGTGCAAAATTTGTGTTCAGAGAGAGGTAATTCATAATTTTAAAAATCTCATTTTGGTCACGAGACCATTCACGAACTTATTCATTTTAAGAAAATGGTGCAGGTTTGAAACACCAAATCACTATTATTTTGTTTAAGATATGACCCACTTATCGTTTTTCGAAGACAAAATCATACAACTTTCATTTTCATGAAAACGATGTCACATGCCTCTTAGTGCAATTTAATGGCCTATTCATTGAACTTAAAACTGAACATCCCATTTTATATGGAAATGAGGCTTTTATAAACATATTGTCTCTGTTCTGGGGAGGATGGAAACTTCTAAATTCTTAGCTCAGCATTGTCACTGCTTTAGTCAAGATTCAATCAATCAGTTCTTCAAATGATACACTAGCATTCAATCATGATTGGACACTCACTGTTTAAACCACCATTCTTCTAAAGTTTCCTCTTGCTCTTCTACCATTGCATGGCACTGAAAAATCAAACCAAATGTACTGTAACTTTACACACATGGAAATATAGCAGACTACTGGAATTGATTAGTCGATAAAAACTAGCCCCAGAACAAGATTATCTTTAGGTTAAAAATGTGGGGGGCACATACCCAGTAGCTTGTTAAGGTTGCACTGATCAGGACATAATCATTATGTCCTGATCAGTGCAACCTTAACAAGCTACTGGGTATGTGCCCCCCGGGTTAAGCCTCAAATTTGGTCCCTATTTCACCAGGATTATATTTTCAAAATGACACCTTGTTCTAAAAATGGACCAACTTACAGATAATTTCACATATAATTTTCACAGTTTTACAGATAATTATTTATTTTGCTGGCTCAGATTTTCTGGATATATGAGGCAGTATTAGGCCACACGTAACCACATCATGCATCTGAGTTAAGTAAATAATTCTCCTGAGCTGGGTTGATAATATCATTATTTTAGAACGATACAAGATACGCAAAATTTCCACATTTATATAAGTGAACACTTTGCAGGCATTTTACTGTTTTAGCTATAAACAGGTAGCATTTTAGCAAGAAACCCAAAATGATGCCAAAAATTTTAGTATCTTCCTACCTCCGAAGCACTATCATCACAAAGTCCTTCCATAATTTCAACTAATCTGGTTTCACTGAAAATCAGGAAATAAGACAATGTAAATCCCAAACTGATTTATTTCCTCATTAGACTCATTAACCTTTTGGTTGAACAGTAAAACAATGATAAATGCATTATGACCAAAATAATAATATATAAATAATATTATGTATTTGAGATACAATTAGATCACTGCCACACTATATTGAAAATGTCAATTGTTAGCTGTTAAGAGTATATATCCAAACAGAAAAGAAGTATAAAAAAAGAGTAGACCACTGGGTTTAATTTGAGGGAGACTGCTCCCAGGATTGACATCACTATCAACTTCTATTGCATGACACTTTTTAGGCCTCTCTTCTTCAGGCACTATGAGCTGAGGTCTATGCAAACAACAATAAACAACAATGCTAGTGGCTGTGATCAACACTACAAGCCAAACAGGGGCACCTAGCGACTCTTTTCTGTAAAATAACTGTTTGAAGGAGCAAATATTGCCTAAAAATTTCTAAAGCTTGAGAAAAGCTAAAAATTTCTGGATAACCGTTCCATTCGTCTAAAATGTTTTGAGGTTTTCTAATAGCTTACCTACAATTTTCGGAGGTTGTGTTATTCACATTTTAATATCAAGATATTGCGTTTATTGTAAAAAAAAAAAAGGTCTCCTAAAACTTTCGGCATGAAGACAAAACGTCCCCTATTATTTTCTAATGAAAGCATGCAAGGCTACTTCATGTCCTTGAACTTTTGACCACACCCATAAGGGCAGCTAACACTTTCGGATGAGACGAAAAAGCTACCTAAAACTTTCATAACAACCAAAGTTCCCCTCAGACATCCGAACAGACTGATAATAGTTTTTAGTGCAACTCCAAATTCACCAAACAGGTTTCTAAAGCACAGAGAAAATACATCTGAGACACTTTTGGGGTATTTGGAAACATTCAGTCATTGGGTGCCCCTGGCTAAAGGGTACCAACCCGAAAACCTATTATGGACTGAATGACCACATGTCACTCACATACCTTGCTACACTGCTGGGTCGGAACTTGGGAGGTTGTTATTGGGGAAAATTAAGTGAAATAAACAAGATAACTGAGCTTGGACAAGTTGCTTAGCAGACTTAACCAAAGCATATACTGGTAGTTAACACTGATTGGCATCCCCGAGTAAATGAATTGCAGATCAAACTCCAAAGGGAGGGGCTAGGGAACATTTTTTACACAGCTTAACTAAAGAATAAATGAACATTAACTAAAGGTGTGACTTAGTACCTTTTATTGCATATCTATAATAATTATTGAGACACAGCATGTGGGGTTTGAGCCTTTTAATAGACTTGCATGTAACACACGGCCACAGGAAATGCATGAAAGTAGCATTCAGTGATTTTGCCATTCAGGAAAGACAAGCTTATTCATCTCCAGACAGTGATGAAACGACAGTGTGACTATCAATAAATACTTAAAATAATAATTATTTTACGTATTTATTGATAGTCACACTGTTAATTATTATTATTTATTTACTTGAGGCATTCAGGAAGGATGCCAATTTTGTAGCCATTAAGGTATCACTAAGGGTTGTGTGCAGAGATACATTCATATTGGAGCTCTTGCATATTGGAGCTCTTGAAGTGTGCACAGCAGAGCACCATGGGTAAGAAAAAATGGAAAGAAATGGATGTGAAAAATTTTGGTAATCATGTGACCGTCTAAATGTCCATTCACCCCGTACATGTCAGCCAATGTCAAATCTCACATTTACTACCAGCACTATGCTAAGGTATGGCAGGATCCCATAAACACTTATATGAAGATGAATTGACAGCTGTCGAAGCCAAGTCTTTTTTTTTGTGGCTAAATTTTAATGTCTACTCTGACGCGGATAACAGAGAGAGGTAAAAAACAAAGGAAACAAATTTCATTACAAGAAAAAAGTGAAGGTTTTTGTAGCAGCAGTGAGAAAATGAGAAATGCCTGTGGCCTCCAAGGTGAAAATGAGTTAGCAGTGAAAAAAAGCAAAAAGGAACACATAATGGCAATTCCTTCATAAAACATTTAACTGGGAAGTTTCACCTTGTGGTCATGCTAAACAAAGGCAAATGCCATTGCCATTTAGCATTACACAATTTAAATTTTTGATGAGTAAACTATAAGTATATTAACGCCCTGGCTAAATCTATATATTATGAACAGGCAAATTGTTTGAGTATGGTCTCCTTTAGAAGTCAACAGAGCCTGAGCCACACCCAGATTGGTCTCCTTCAAGGACTCCATTCTAATTTTCCAACAATAATCCTGTCACTTTTATATGGCAGTCAACAACAATGACGACTTTATTAGCATTCCCATATACAGAGACGGTATTTCCATTAAAGCATTACAACTCAATAAAATAATAATAAAAAAACAAACCTAACATAGTAAATAGGAAAAAAGTGGATTAACTGTAGTTTTCAGTTATCTCTATAGCACGTACTTTTATCTAATGTAATAGGAGACCCCCCTACACCCCCCCCAGGGGGGAGATCTCTAAGAAACCACCTCACCTTTGTGCCCAACTTCCAAGTGCTCTTTCTTCCCATGCTGTGTTACCACCACCAAAGTTTGATTTTTCTGTTTTATCTTTACCCTTAAACAAGACACAAAGAAAATTGTCAACAAGGGCAGCCACATTATTATACCACATACAGTTACCAAGCTTCTAGATTTGTTCAGTTTTTAATGCACCTTCAAACATTATTTTGTAGAGAAAAAATACTAAAGCTGTATGACCACAAAAACTATGTTGGCAAGACAGTTCTTTTTCTAAAGCTTCTGAGATGTCTTAGAGAAAACAAAACAGAAACCCCCAGTCTCTAGAAAACATACACTTGTATCACACTAGACCTTCTTCTTCAGATTGGGGGGGGGGGGGGGGTGTAGGGGTCTAAACTTTCAACCACCCATACCGTGCATTACTAGCTCCCATCCCTTTTTTCTCGGCTTCCTAACTTATGCATCAGTCAATTCTACCTGCGCCCAGTCCCGCCCCGGGCTGACCCCCAGGCATTAGCATTTTTTTTGCCTTGGATGGACGGGGGTGGGGACTCTTGAGCAGTCAAATCCCCAGGGGTGGGGACGAAAGAAGAGGGCAAATTCCCTGTCCTCTGTCAACACTGCAACATTTTTCATTGTTCGCATAGTCAAAGAGTGCCATTTTAAGCATTTTAAGCATTCTAATGTGCGATTTTTTGTTTCAATTAACGTCTTCCTTTGTAATAGCGCGAGGATTCTAATTAAGACTTCACGCCGTGACAACATGTACCAGTTTATGGTTTTAGTATTGATATAAAATTATTGATATTAAAATTAACAGAACGCTGTAAAGTTATATGTTATGAATAGTTTTAACGTTTTTTGGTTATTAAATCAAATTTCTATTGATTTTATTTGAAGAACATCCTTTCATATTTACGCGTAATATGAAAGGATGCTCTTCAAATAAAATCAATAGAAATTTGATTCAATAACCAAAAAACAGTGATTCACATCGATAGCTCCAATTTTGCTACCTAATTCTGGCTTGAAAGCAATGAAGAAATGCATACATACATGTAAAATGGAGAGCATGCCTTTATAACCCTCTAAAATTTATTCTTGTCCTTGACAGATGAGCTAATCTGCTTTTTTTCCAGTAAAACCTTCTGTGCAGTTATATTCTGATAGGAAACCGCGTACGTGTCAAAAGCTCAGGAATGGTCCGGGGGTTGGCAAATGCCCGGCCCCTGGGCAGTGCAAAATTTGCAAATGCCCCACCCCCAGGACTGACAAGGTGGGCAAATGCCCCGCAGTAGCCAGGGGACAGGGAGGGGGTGCTAGGAGCAGGTGGAATTGACTGATGCATTAAGCCCTTTTCAATTGCAAACTACTGAGCATTGCTATATATTTTCTCCCCAATTCTCCTTCAGAACTTCCACCTCCCACCGTTCTCCCTCCATGTACCTCTCCGGCCGTCTATTCTTACCTGCTCCATTTATGAAAAACATCATCAAAAAAAATATTTACCAAGTTGCCAAAAATGGTTTTTTTAGGGGGCCAAATTCATATTTAAATAGATTCATTAGTAAGATTGCTGTACTATTTGTAAGTAACATTAAATTACCGGTATGTAACAAATCTGTCACTTTGGACTCCACTTTGCAGATGACATATAAATATGATGATAAGACAAGTCGATTTTAAAACCTTACATAGAAATCACTAATCCGTCAATTAACGAGGGGGGTGAATAGGTCCGCGGATCGGCGGATTTGGCCTTAAAAAGCTCACGGATTGTGGATTTCGGCGATAAATCGAGCGGATTCGCGGATTTGAAAAATACCGTGGATCGCGGGTCAGCTGAAAGTTTTGGCCCGGTTTCCGGATTCTGTCTGTCTAGAAGTTCGGATTGTGGATCGGATCATCAATTTTCGGTCAGCCTTGGTCAATGTGCTGGTGTTTTGTCGGCTAACGTTCCACTTCCGAGGTTTCCGGAAGAGACTTTCTAGTGACCCGACATATATACATGTATTCTAGCATAGACAGCGTGACAAAAATGACGTCAGGCAACCTTGTGCATACCTGAACCATGTGTCACCATGCAGGAACCACATTCATTTCGTAAGATGAGAGTTATTTTTCGTAATCACATCCGCTGGACTGTTATACTGGATTTTTGGGCCCTCACATTTTAATGCTAGGATTGACAGCGACTCATGAACTATAAAAAAAAATCAAATTTACAAACTGGTCGGTGAAATGATAAACTGGATTTTGCTCCTTATATCTAATGCTAGGATTGACGATCATTGAGTACAGAACAAACTACGAGTAAATGAAACTCTGTATCTGCACCGGAAAACAAATGCAGTTTGCCGTGGCTAACCCTTTTACCTGTCTGTTGTTTAAAGTGGGAACATGTTTATGTGAAAAAGATTATGGTCTCAAGACCTCTAAGATGAACCATGGAAAATACTTACTGGTAAACAAATTACCATGAAGTTGGGTTCTGCCTCTTCCGAATTTTGCGGCTCGACTAGAAGCATGTCCAAAGTGATGTCAGTAAGTAAATTTATTGAAAAATCTTTTACGCAACACCAGATACTTTCATTTTGCAAGCTTGCAGACTATTTGGTTAGTCAAATCTGTATTGTTGGAAGAAACATTATAAGCTCTGTCCCTAATGCTTAATGTTTTGAAGCTGTAACGAAAACTTCTTAAACATGAAGTCCCGCATCTGTTGCTTTTCATGCTACAACGCTACTTTCTATATACCACGAAAAATTAGAAAAAGTAACACGGATTCGGATTTGAACAAAAATTAAGTCGGATCGACGGATCGGGCCTAAAAATACCACGGATCGGCGGATTTGCATACCCCTATTCACCCCCCTCATTAACAGTAACTCATTTTCTACTTTACGTGATTTTGACACAGATAACAAAGTAAAACTGTTTACCTTCTTAAAAGCTTCCACTATGTCACTACACGTTGGACATTTCGCCTTCTTTTCTCTTGCAGCTGATCTAAGTCCGCTACACACTAAAATGTTTACAACTAGGAGGATGTGTACCAAGAACTTTTTTGACATGTTCAAAGAAATTTCCATGAAGCTTTCCACATGTAAAGTGCAACACAGTAAATCATAAAGAAAAGCCGGGCTGGAAGGTGACCAGTGCGAAAAATACCACTAGAAAGGAAAAATATCTACTACATACTATAACAACTTGCATAGCAAGCAAATGGAGTAAAAAGTGGTATTCTCTTTTGAAAAACAGACGTGGAAATTTCGCCGGGTCAATTGTAATCTCATGACAAAACCGCTGGGGAGTCAGGGAAAACCATTTCCGGAAATTAGGAGAATTTAAGATTGATCAATTTGGTTCTTGTTTCAAGTATCCTTTCAATACGATAACTCAACGAAAATATTATCTTTTAAACGGAAGGAGGAATAAGAAAGGTTGTCTCCCTTACTTAAATGTAGATTTCAAGCTCAGAGAAAAGGTGACAACTTCTTTAAGCTTCTCAGTATTCTTAACCTGAATTCTCCCAACTGTTGCATACTTCAAGAAAAAACGAGGGCTCACTCGCGCGAATTACTAACTTTGGTGCCAGATTTTAACCAATGAACATGCTCCACGTTAAGCACGTGATCAAAATAAGCCAATAAGGTTGAGACACGAGCTCCGGCCGTGGAAAGTGCTGGTTGGTGTTTGAATGCACCAAAATCTGCCAAAACTTCCTTGCTTTCAAAGTTTTGCACAGATTGAGGTACTTTTGCTGTCATCTACAGCTGTTTACGGCTGGTTTTCAAGACATGGGGAAAAGAACGTTTCTTTGGAGCCTGTTAGGCCTTCTTCTTATTTCAAGTAAGCATAACCAGAACAGTCTTTTTGCTTTTTTAGCTGTCTCGCGCGGAGAGACGATTATGAACTACTTGCACAAAGCTGTCGTGACAGAATGCAAACTCGCTTAACACACGTTTATGTGTGGCTGAAATGGATTTTTTCCGTTTGGTGTGAATTTTTTCTTATACAATTTAAGTCTGAGAAGGCGATGAGCTTTGTACAGATTTTCCTGATTGCTACTGGCATCAGGGAGTTGTTGAGTTCCGGCCTCTTGTGAAGTCCACTTTCGTCTTTCGGTCAATGTTTTTCTATCGCGATGGTTTTTCCTTTCTTGTGTTTGGTGTACTTTCAGTCAAAACTCTTATTCAGCGAATTGAAATTCTAGACTGAGATTGTCTTAAAAATCTTTTTAAGTCTATTCTAAGACGTTGCTGATGTAGGTCTTTGTTTACTTATAGTGTCCATTTAAACGTCTCTGTAGCACTTTTTCTTTCGTCACTTCATAAAATCCACCTAAAAAAATCTAGGTAGCTGACGTAAGGTAGAATGGAAGCAGTCAAGCTTTTCATGGACAGCTTGATATATAAATCATAACAAGGGTTTATGTCTGTTTGAATTTTTTCCTTTTTTCTAATTCATTTGTGAACCTCGACTATGTCCATTAAAATCAACTCATGCATGGTTGCCATTCATTTTGAATTGATTAGTGTTTTGTATGTAATTTTTTTAGTCAAAAGGGCGATTTAATCAAAAAATGTATGACCAGACACTTAAAATTTTTTAAAATTGGGCAATGTTATATGTCAAGATGTGATTGGTTACTTTTCCTCAACCAATGGGAAAAGGCCAGATACCAATTCCCCATAGTAACAAGAGTTTGACCCTGTTTGAAAACAAAGCTGAGTTACTTTTCACGAGAAAAATATCCATAGCAATGAATTTTATCAGTTTGTGTAAAATGGCTACGATATATGAATTACAGTTGAGATTACATCTTTTCGTTACGATACTGAAAAAGCTCATAATTTTAGCAGGTAGTTTAGCACAATAGAGTCTTTAACCTGTTATTTAAACAGCTTTCAAAGAATTTGAGTTTCAGTGCAGATGTTTATGCGACTAAAGCATAAAATATTTATTTTTTTGTTCAGATAAAGAAAGAGCAAACTTTTAAATAGTGACCAGTATATATAACAATGATATTTTCAGATGGGAACTTTTAATCTCCTTTAAAGTCATGGTCTTTCTTTGAAGGTAAATCACATAAGAACAAATTTTTGTTCCCCAAAGTGTCACATTTTAATCAGGTACAGGTATTTTAACAAAACAGGTGCATAAATAAACAATTATTCAACCAGTAAAAATAAGCTGTTTTTATATTCATGTTGAAAATGCCAGACATTGAGTTAGTGGAATAATGCAAATTTAGTTCTCCTGTTTTAAATTTAAGAGAAAAAAGAGGTCCCTGTGAAACACCCTGTCATCAAAACTTTTTTTATGGTAAAATTTAGTGAAAAGAAGAGGTCCTAATATAAGGGGCAGCATGCAAAGAAAGTCTTATCCGATAGTCTGAGGCTAGTAGATTTTAGGATTGGGCTAGTGGATTCTGTTCTTAACTTGCTGGATGAGCGGTAAAGTTTTTTTGGGAAATTCTAATTACAGAAGAACTGAGAACAATTCTGCTCATCAAAATTTGGGGGGGGGGGGGTGGCGTGGGGCTAGTGCATACTAGCTACAGCTTGCCGATATGGCAAGCTGTAAAACTGACTCTCTTTGCACCCTGAGGGGTGCCTGGAACAAAGCTCCTAATAAAGTTTTTCATACATTGTCCTGTAAGAAAAGGGTGAATTTATCATTGCACCCAAAGTTACATGGGGCCTGAACAGTGTACCCATTGTAGCTGCTAAAGTGTCCACAACATGTACAGTCTTTTTGGATTGGCAAATGTAATGATAAAGTGGTGTTTTCTGTGGCTCTTGTTTAGCTCTTTGCTTGGCTGAAGAAGAAAAGGCTGAAGAGAAAACAGAAACAGAACCACCAAAAGTAGATGAAGATGTTGGAAAAAGCAGAGATGCTTCAAAGACAGATGATGAAGCAGTTGAGAGAGAGGAAGAAGCAATTAAACTTGATGGCCTTAATGTAGCACAAATGAAGGAACTTAGAGAAAAAGCTGAAAAGTTTGCCTTCCAGGCTGAAGTTAGTCGTATGATGAAGCTTATTATCAACTCTCTGTACAGAAACAAAGAGGTTAGTACTGTTGAGATTATATAACTGTGTTAGATTTCTTTCATACAAGATGCGTTGTTTTACTGTTGTCACCATTACTGTTTTTAAACGTCTGTGAATGATACCTACATGTTAGGCAATAAACAGAATGTTGTTTGTTAAAAATAGAATAAAAAAAAAATCTTGTGCTATCAACTAAGGTGATAAGGTGATTGGATAAGTACGGAGATGTTCACAAGCTGAAGTTTCAGGTGATTAACTGTGGTGAAAGGCTAGCACTCAAAACATCGCCTGTTGCAGTACAGCTGTACCTTAATTGCTTTGATCAACCAGTTGTTAATACTAAGTCAGTGTAAGCTACCCAACTGCTTATAGATCCTTATAGTTACTATCATACATGTATGCATAATATCTCTATTTTAATATTTTCATGTTACTGTTGTCTAACCATTTGTTTAATTCACAGATTTTCTTGAGAGAGCTTATTTCCAACTCATCTGATGCCTTGGATAAGATAAGGTTTATGAGTCTTACAGACAAGTCAGCCCTTGCTGCTACAGATGAGTTGTCCATCAAGATCAAGGCTGATAAAGAGAACAATATTCTTCATGTAACTGACACTGGTATTGGCATGACAAAGGACGACCTCATCAAAAACTTGGGCACCATTGCTAAGTCAGGCACTAGTGAATTTTTTCAGAAAATGACGGTAAGAACAATTGTTGAATAAC
Organism: Porites lutea; assembly: GCF_958299795.1. Classification (NCBI taxonomy): domain Eukaryota; kingdom Metazoa; phylum Cnidaria; class Anthozoa; order Scleractinia; family Poritidae; genus Porites; species Porites lutea. Next base: position 13,956,120 of record NC_133213.1, on the reverse strand, counting down.
TTAAAAGTCCTATGAATTGATTCTATAATAACTAATTGCGCTTGAAAATTACCCAGAGTGAACCTGCAAGAAATCTCTCATGTGGTAAAAATTTTGCTGTCTTAAAGTGACAGTGACCCATTTCAGGTACAGTATCCTGTTGTTAACTGCTAAAAAATGGTTTTTCTTGTAGGAGGCCCAGTCATCAGACCAAGCAAGTGATCTGATTGGTCAGTTTGGTGTTGGTTTCTACTCATCATTTCTTGTCGCTGACCGTGTAATTGTGACATCAAAGCATAATGATGACAAACAGTACATCTGGGAATCTGACGCTGTGTCGTTCAGTATCACAGAGGACCCAAGAGGTGACACACTGAAAAGAGGAACAACAGTCAGGTAAAACAACAGCAATTACCAGCTAAGATTTTTGCCATCTCATGATTTTTGTTAAGCTTATTGGCTTGGTAGTCCCTGGCTGTAATGGGGGGGATGATAATATCAATCTTTAACGTCATGTAATGTCATGTAACATAACACTGCGACGGAGAAATGTATCATAAACAGAGATCCCAAGCATCAATCTAGCGCCAACTATTTAATAAACTTGAAAGTCTCGCAAAAACTGAAATACAACAGGCAGAATTAAAACTATTACCAAAACATATAAGGCAATTTAAATGGTCTTAACTTGGGCACCTGGGGTGTGAATATCTAAGAATCTAAACAACAAAATAATGTACTAACCGTATTTATTGGAATAAACGCCACCCTTGATTAAACGCTGCAGATGGAAGCAAAATTACCAATAATGATGCTCTCGAATAAACGCTGCACCTAATCAGAAGAATGCAGCGTTTACTTGAGGATAATAAGAAAAACCTTGGTACAACTTGGTAATTTACACCATCCAGACATTTAAGATTTTACCTCAGCAAAATATGAGGGACATTGGAACCTTTAAATTACATAATATTTAGAAACAATTTACAATAACTGTTGTCAGTGACTTAAAAAAAGTGATTTCGTACAAATTGCCCCCTCGAATAAACGCTGCTGCGTTTAATTGAATAAATACAGTAAGTGTAACAAATCTGCTCCTCGCAATCAAGTATAATATAATCAAGTTTTATATTATTAGTAAATACAAAAGTAGACAAGATGTCATACCCACTTTTCCTGCTCTAAAACTCTAGCATTAACGATTCTTCGATGACTTAACTGTTGCTTGTAACTAACACGTCCCTCATGGTCTGAATGAAAGATAACACTGATGACTTACACTTATGTAACATGAAAACAAAGGGGCGTGGATTTAAATCACTATGACACAAGTCACGTAATCACAACTAAGAATATTGTCCTTAACACTGGTGCTATTGTGTACGTAAAACAAGGTTTTGAAAAACGTTAGTACTTAGCAAATAAGTGTGATAGGTTTTAGACCAACCAGTCAGAAACCGCTGGGAATAACCAAGGAGAAATGAAACAACATTGTTTTATTTTAAGAAAATTTCCAATGAGACCAGCTCTGGAGGTGAACAACTTTTCTGGAAAATTCCTCCCTGGACCAAACAGTGCCATTAATAATGTTGTGTTGACCAAACATTTCTAATTTTGGCATAATGGAAGGCAGCTATAGTTTTAAGCCAGATTTATTGGTGAAAATATGCTAGAATATTACATTACTGATAATTATTAAACCGTTGTCTTTGTAGTGTTCACCTGAAGGAGGAAGCCCGTGACTTCCTGGAACCAAATACAATCAAAGATCTTGTCAAGAAGTACAGTCAGTTTATTAACTTCAACATTTACCTGTGGACAAGCAAGACAGAGGAAGTGGAGGAACCAATAGAAGAGGAGGCTGCTGAAGACAAGAAGAGTGAAGGAGCTGATGAAGACAAGAAAGAAGAGGAGAAGGAAGAAGAGAAGAAGGATGAGGACAAAGAAAAAGAAGACAAAGATGATGAAGCGGAAGTTGAGGAAGAATCTGAAGAGAAAGAGAAGAAACCCAAGACTAAAAAGGTAATATTAACCCTCCTTCATTCACATCTTTGTTGTCGTTGTTGTTGTTTGTACTATTCGTTAAGGTGGCCGTACACAGTTTGGTAGGTTGTGAGTCATAACTATTCATTGGGTGTTATTTAAGACTCATTGCAGGTTTTAAGCCGAAATTTGGTATGGACAAAATATATTAAGAAGGCATTACGTTTATTAGTGTAAACGTAAGATTTTGATCATTGCCATGGCATCATGGATGAGTTAAAACAAGCCTAAAATTATTAATTCAGTAGGTTTACGCCAAATCTTGGGATCAATATTTTAATAAAACTTTTACAAGTGTACATGCAGCTATTGTATTTGAATCCCTTTAGCTGCATATCTTCTCATGATATAGATGTTAACAGTGGAGGTATAAAGCATTTCTAGGGGTGAAAACTTCAAAATTCTTATTATTCTTTTAGATCACATCAGTCTTTTACACGCACAGAAATAATTGCATCAGGGACATTTCTTAGCGCCCGCAACTCCATGTCAGAGAAACTGTGTTCAGCCACCTTAACTCAAGCAGCCAATGTTTGGTCTCAGCTATGTTACTCTTCATTGAAGGGTTTCATGTGAAAAGGTGATCCCAAGGAGAATTTTGCAGTTCGTCAGAAATTACTGGGGACACTTTGCCAAGCATTCTTTCAGTTGATTAAAGAAACATTTGTACTCTTTTGACTGCTTACTCTAGGTGGAGAAGACAGTCTGGGATTGGGAGCTTGTTAATACCAACAAACCTATCTGGACCAGAAAACCCAAAGATGTGAAAGATGAGGAATACAATGAATTCTACAAATCCTTTACCAAGGTAAAATTCTTTCTTTCCTGTAAACTTTGAAGTTGCTGGTCAGATGACCCATAATATTAAAAAGTAAGTCACACAAACCTGGGTAAGGTGTGGAGCTGTATGACTCTCCCAATTCATGGTTTTTTTTACTGATGTTTTGTTATTGTTTGAAGATCTCCAGAGATTTCTGAGGAAAATCAGTAGTTGTTCTGTTGTTTGTTTATCATTGTTCTTGTTTTTACATGAAGTATAAATTATATTGAGGCACATGTTGGCAATATCTTAGAAATAATACAGTTGTATTACTTTTGATTGTTAGGCTATTGTTTTTAGATCCCTTTTTTATATATTATCTTATTTCTGGGTTATTTTTTTCTTGAACATGAACATGAACAGTCGTTTAACTTTGATACTAAGAAAGATAAAGAAAAATCTGTAAGTTGAAGGGAGTTTTATTGTAAGTACAATGGTGTCATTTTCATTTGTTTTGATCATCAGTTAATATTAAACAGACATAAAAAAGGGGGAAAACATTTTGTATCATGAGACTCTTTGTTTTCTTTATTTATTTTGCTTCCTGGGAATTGTTTATTATTGGTCCTGATGAAAATTGTTGTTTTCCTGCTTTTTTTAATTGTGTCAATAAAGTGGCATTTAATAATTTGTACGGTTTTTTTTGTTGTTGTTATATTGTCGAAGGTAACCATGTAAAACTTCAAGTGTTTACACTGTAGTTCTTGCTTACAAATTCATCCCTTGTCTGCTACTACAGACACTTAAGTTTACATGAGCTATGTAAAGGTTTGTCAGAGTTCCTTAAAACGAGGTTTACTTATTGTTTTCATTGGTTTAGGAGAGTGATGATCCTTTGGCCAAGACTCATTTTGTTGCTGAAGGTGAAGTGACATTCCGTTCTATTCTGTATGTGCCAAAGACAGCTCCTCACAACCTCTTCTCTGAGTACGGGAAGAAAATGGACCAGATCAAGCTGTATGTACGTCGCGTCTTCATCACTGACAACTTTGAAGACATGATGCCCAAGTACCTGTCGTTCATCCGTGGTGTTGTTGACTCTGATGACCTGCCTCTGAATGTAAGTCGTGAAACCCTCCAGCAGCACAAGCTCTTGAAGGTCATCAGGAAAAAGCTTGTCCGCAAGGCTTTGGATATGATAAAAAAGATCCCCAAGGATGAGTACATCGATAAATTCTGGAAGGAATTCAGCACAAGGTATTCCCAGAACATGAGAAGTTATTATGTTTCCTCCCCCTTCCTCCTTCATTTGTTAACAATTAAATGAGGTTAAGTGACACATCTGCATTATTATTTTACACTGTATGGTTACTTTGTTCATGTTGTGTGCTTTTTAAGATCAAAATTTAATGCTTGTCTTGTGGCTCGTTGGAAACCAACCATACAAAGTCATTTTTTTTTAAAAGCTCACTTTTGTAATTTATCTGGTTATTTTTTTTAGTATTAAGCTTGGTGTTATGGAAGACCACTCAAATAGAACCAGATTGGCAAAACTCCTGCGATTCTTCTCTTCAAACTCTGAGAAAGAATTGACAAGCTTGGCTGAGTATGTTGAGAGAATGAAAGAGAAGCAAGATGCTATTTACTTTATGGCAGGAACAAGCCGTAAGGAGGTGAGTATTGTTAGATAAGGTGGGGCAAATCTGAGAGCTGCTGTTCTTATTTCCTACTGTGTTATAGTATGTGATAAAGTAATTCTAATCTTTTTTCTTGTAGGTTGAGAGCTCTCCGTTTGTGGAAAAACTTCTAAAGAAGGGTTATGAGGTGCTGTACCTTATAGAGCCAGTAGATGAGTACTGCATTCAAAGTTTGCCAGAATTTGAAGGAAAGAAATTCCAGAATGTTGCCAAAGAAGGACTGAAGTTTGGAGAAGACTCTGAAAAAAAGAAAAAGAAGCAAGAGGAGCTCGAGAGTACATATGAACCTCTACTTAAATGGCTGAAGGATGATGCTCTCAAGGATCTGATTGAGAAAGCAGCTGTCTCTGAGCGTTTGCATGATTCACCTTGTGCGCTTGTAGCAAGCTCCTATGGTTGGTCTGGTAACATGGAAAGAATCATGAGATCACAAGCCTATGCCAAGAGAGATGACCCTAGCAATGAGTAAGGATAACATTGTTCTACCCAAGCATTCCATAGTAACTAAATACGTACACTGTATTGTTTGGAAAGTGATAATACCACCTTCAATTTTGTTGTTTTCAGTAAAACCTCTCCCAGCCCTTTAGAAGTTCTAGTTTATCTTAAAAAATTCCTTTACACCTGTATACTGTTCTTAGGCTTCTTTCCTGGATCTTTTGATGGCGTTTGGTTTAATACTAGGAACATATTTTTAAAGGCTGAATGCAAGCTTTATCCTTCTTCTCCTCAAAATGTTATCGTTGCATTTGTTTTGCAAATGTCTGAAGTTAGATTTCAAGCTACTACCCTTTCCCATGGCTAAGAAACCATCTTGGCTCATGTTAGTTTTAAGGTAGCAAAATGAAACTGGTGGCAGGCAGCATCCATGAGAAACAACTTGCATTAGTTGAGTTTGTTTACTTGCTGCTGCCCACAGTGTTATAGTTTTATTTTTCCTCTATACTGATATATTGTGAATTACTATTGTACCCCAATTCTCCCCTACAGCAACCCCTTCCCAGTGCATTTAATAAGCTACACTTGAGAGCAAAGTTCACTTAATTCAGGGTGCAAAGAAAGTCATTTTTACAGCTTGCCATAAGGGCAAGCTGAAGCTAACATTTACTAGCCCAAACATCATTTCAACTAGCCCCAAAAGGGTTTTGATGGGCAGAATTGATTTCACAGTTCTTCTGTAATTTGAATTCCACAAAAAACTTCACTTGCCCATCGAACAAGTTAAGAACAGAATTCACTAGCCTGATAGCAACATCCACTAGCCCCGGGCTATTGGACATGACTTTCTTTGCATGCTGCTTTATTCCAGACCAAAGGATTTAATAATTCTATGAAACTGCAGTATGCCTTGTCATAAAATTCACACTAAACTTTAGTTCTTTTAGTCAGCCACCATATACCAAGCACCTAAGTTGTTGTAGGTTTTACGTGACAAACAAATTTGTTTATTTTTGTAGGTATTATGCCAACCAGAAAAAGACATTAGAGGTCAACCCCAAACATCCATTGGTCAAAGAACTTCTGAAGCGAGTGGAAACTGATAAAGAGGACAAGACAGCAAAGGATCTTGCTCGCGTCTTGTTTGAAACTGCCACTCTCAGATCAGGGTTTATGATCAAGGTAAGAAAAAGACTGAATATTTAGCATTATTATTGGATGAGGGAGAGTACAATATGAAGAATAAGGCAGATTGAGGAGGGTTTTATCCACTCTGCCTTGGCAGATAACACCCTCTGAGATCTGCCCAATAGACCCTTTCACAGATTTTTCAACATTGACATTGCTGGGAACAGTGCCTTAAAATTAGGCAACTCATCAAGTTTAAAAGTGACTGCAGATATTGCTCCAAAAGTTGAAGAAATGTACAGACGTTTATGTGGTGGGGGGGGCACAAACTTATCCCCTCCCCCCTACCATACAAAAGAGCTATATCTTCTTTAGTTTTCAATAAATAACATTCAAACTTGGCATTTTTGCAAATTTTAAGGGGTTATTTGGCTACGGAAGGGTCTATTCTTCATAGCTTACAAAAGCTGAATCCAAAATTGGCTACCTCTTCCCCGGTGGATTCTCTGTTTGGCGTCTCTTTCTTTTGATATTCTTTTAATTGACATCATTGGTCATGGAGAATTAACTGGCGAATTTAGGCCAATCGGAAACTGAAATATTTTGAATGAATCATAATTAATTGTTTACATGCAAAGTAGCAGAATGTTATTGTTTGTTGGGATCTCAGGTGAAAGCTTCTCAATGTACAGCTGTAAGGAAAATTCCTTTCCAAAGCACTTCTTTATATTCAATCAGAGAATTGCTTTGAAGGGTAACACTAGTTTTTAAAGAGGTTCCGAGTGTAAAAGATTTTCGCATTAACAAGAGTAGTAGTTCAATTATAAGATTTCAAAAATCAATTTCGATTGTTGGTGTTGCTGTTAACAGGACTCTCAAGATTTTGCTGGTCGCATTGAACGCATGCTGCGTCTAAGCATGGGAGTGGACTTGGAAGCTACCGTGGAACCCGAGGAGGAAGAACCTGAGGAGAAAGAGGAAGAAGAGAAAGAAGGAGAAGAGGTAGAGGCAGAGGGAGACAAGGATGAAGAGAAAACGGAGGAGTCTGCGTCCACAGATGAAGTTGCTGCAGAAGCAACAGGATCTGAAGAGGAAACCAAGACTGAGGAGAAAGAAGATGAAGTGGAGGTAAAGAGTTGTCTGCATTTATTTTGTATTACTGAACTGACGATAGTGCTACGAGAACTTTTTACTTCTTAACCACATTATGGCAAGACGAATTCAAGTGAAATCTCTTCACTGTTGTGTAGTAGAATTTTTTCCTGAGGATTTTATGAAAAGAAATAATTTATTACATTTTTGTTTTGTTTTGTTTTTTTTCTTTGGCCTGTGAAGGTAGGTTGTGAAGGTGGGGGGCGGGGGGCGGGGGGCTATTATTCTTTGAAAATCAACGGGTTCTTTCATTTCTTTTTCAGGGAGAATCAAAAGAAGCACCAGCTGAACCAAAAGATGAACTTTAACATCTGAGGAATGTTGTAGAGTTTTGAAAGACTTTATATTACAGTGCCCGTTTTGATATTCACTACAGCTTTCACTGGTTGTGCGCAGTAAAAGTAAGACAGTCGAGAGAGAGAGAGAGGTCCTTGTCAAGTGAGGCGTATTTATAACAAAGGTGCAATACCGACAGCCAAGGATAGAATACACTGGAAAGTGCCATTTTGGAAAGCTGCTTTCTGTTTTACTCCTTTTTTCACTCAAGTCTTGAAAACGAAAAGCAGCAAGGATCAATGAGAATAGAATTGTTTTTGGAAGTTTATATTATAATAATAAATTTGGATTCTTGCCTTCGTTGATGATGCATGTCTACCTCTCCAAAGTGGCTGTCCAGTGAATTGGATTCTTCTAAGGAATAGTTTTAGGCGATGTTAATAAAAAATTGTTTTATTACGAAATTGCCTCTTTTTTATACCAGTAAAGCTGTTGTGCTTTATTGGGATCACTTTTTTGGTTTGCAGTTAATTACGTCGCTTTTTGTGCCGATCCACTTTTTCATCCGCCTGACCTCAAAACTTGGGTGAAAAAGTTGGAAACAATGGGTAATGCCGTTGATATACAAACAGTCATCATTTTTTAGTTTTGCAACAAGTGACCCAAGGTCTCAATCCTTATGGAGAGAACAAACCGGTTTCAATTTTTATTCAAATCCTTTCAAATTTTTAAGTTGCAGAAACAATTAATCATATTTTCCGCACACAAATCTTTATAATTTGAACGTTATGCAACAATACCAACGGTCGTATTTCGAGCTTGAGCCAATGGTGGTTGTACATAAATTTCTTTTGGGCTTTCCACAAAAATGCTTTGGGTTGAAACGACTGATCCCAATCGCTCAATCGTAGCAGGCCTCTGATACATGGAACACAACCATAGTGAAGAGTTGTTACCACAAAACCATTTTCCTACTTTTTTTCTGACTTCCTATTTCAGCCCTAACTTTTACAATGACTTTTAACCAAAGTTGATAAGACGGTAAAAAGCCACTTGACTAATACATTACTCATTTCCAAATCTGAACTTGATTGCATCTCGTGGTTTTCCCAACAAAACATTGCGTGTTGCCCCGAACTGAGTAGCCTTGGACCAGGCTCCGCAGTAGGGGAAAAAGGTAATAAACGGGGTCAAATAGGTTGCCACCCTTTCCCCTCCCCAGACTACCTCTCGGCTCCCTTCGATCGCCGATACTTTTTCTCCTTTGTCCCCTAAAGCGCGGCCTGGTCCCAGGCTACGAACTGAGTGTATAAAAGATCATAAGAAGGACTCGCCTTGTCTTGTCTACAATTATTCGGCTTGTTTGCCGGAAAAGTGAAATGGAATTCAGAGTAAAATGCATTGAAGTAGTAACGATTCTGTGCGAATTGTTGCTCCCTTAGTAAACAGAAAAAGGTCCAAGTCCATCGTTGACAAAAAATGTTGAGACAATTTCAGGTTTCTTGAAAGAAAATGTCGGCGTAGTTATACAGAGGATGCAGGTCAAAATATGTCAGGGTTTGGCAGCTTTCTGGCAGTTGGATAATGGCTTCCTTCCCGGTACTTCTTCTTTTCTTGTTGGGGGTACTGGTAGTTACGTACGTACTGTGAACGAGTGTAGTGTAATGAACATTCCCAGTGTGTCCACGCGCGTCAAGCCTAAAGAGCGACCAAGGATGCGGATACTTTGTAGCCAGTGTTTACGAACCACTTTCTTGGCGAAAGTCAAGATTCCTTGAAGATGACTTGGTCAATGGGCGACTCGTCACGCCATCTAACGCACGTAACTCTTTCTCTATCACGGTTCCTTTACCGCTGAATTTCGCAGACACGTCCACTGTTTCCAGTGACATAAGCGCACGCCTGATAAGTTTGGTTTCCACGTGGTACACTCCTTGTTTTGTTGTACGTATGTCTAGCGCCCTCTGGAATAACTGCTTTGCTTCCCTTGTTGCATCTTTTTTGCCCTTAGCTTGAAGAAGCCTGCCTGTAGAATGAAGTGAGGATTTACATCGACAATTTCAAGCACTACCTCTACAATGGACGTTAAAAGTCCTAACGCAGTATCGGATAAGAATAACTTGTTTTTCTATGGTAATCACCAATATTGGGGTATGTACCCACCCTTCTATCTTCCTATAGGGTAAGAGGTAGGTTCCTATTCACGATCAAGATTCATATAAACTAGTTTATTGGCCTTCACTTCCACGAGTCTACTGTAGCTTAGCGGTAGAGCATCTGGACTAGTAACCAGAAGCTCATACGTTCGACTCCTTTTTGGAGTGCTCGGATTTTTTTCTTCCGAGCCGCCTGTTTCATTGACTGAAAAATCATCCGTCTCAAGATTCATCCAACAAGCCACAGACAAGTAAAGTTGGCGCCCTCAGGCACTTTCTACTGAAATCAGGCGTAATATATCATTCCAGAGCACACAACATGCGCGACTGGACTTGATACAGTACCCAACAAGATTAAGTTGTTTGTGTAGCTGTAAAACGCCCGGTTTTACACCCTTCAGCTTTGCTGATGAAACTATTACGTTTTTCTTTAACTGGGACTCATGATTTTTCACAAGATGAGTCCAATGACTCACCATAATTATTAGTCAAAAAATCACTGTGCCTGTTTACAAAAATTATAATATAAATTAAAATAAACAGGCAAAGTGGCGCTTCCCAAGTTTTATCTAACAGACGTGACCATTCTTAGTGACTCGCTAGTTTTAATACGTCTTAATCAGCTGTAGTCTACCAATTATTAGGTTGATTAAATCCATAAATGATAAAAGCCGAGAAAAAATGTTTTATACATTATTATTAATCTCCGATATTGAAAGATCTCATATACAGTGTAAGGCGAAGCCAAAGACCTTCGTACGTGATCCAAGCTGATACCCACCTAGTTTGAACAGAGTGTTTGCTACCACCAAATGTGAACACCCCAAGAGATCCTCTTGCATGTATAGAGCTCGCCGAAACAGTTCCTCTGCCACAGCCACATCCGGGGAATCTGATGCATCTGAGCACGCAAGTGAGGCTAGCGCGTCGAAAATCTCGGCCACCAAAGGGTGGGACGAGCCGTACCATTCCTCTCGCATCTTAAGAGATTTGCGAAACAGCACCTCGGCATCTTCTGAACGTCGTTGTTTAGCTGCTAACAAACCCATGTGGAAACAGACACTGCTCTGACCTGGAAGATTTCAAGCAAGTAAAGGAAAAAAAACAACCTTAGTCGTGGTAGAGCTGAACATCTTTTTCCAACTTTAACTCACTTTGTAGATCAAAACAAACAGCACTCATGGATGGTCCGGAAATTAGCCTTGGCCATTTTCAAGACAACCGGGAGAGCTCAAGTCATACTCCACAATTTACCGTAAGTGCGTAGATTTACCCCTAAAATGTGGTAAATATGGCGGTGATTTCTTTAACCAGAAGTTTAGGGAAGTGAAAAAATTTCAAATAACACCATCGTACCTGGATACACTTGAGAAAGCTTCATGTGTCTCATAGCCTCGTCCAAAATTGCGCCAACATTAATTTGTCCTGTGTCGTCCCCTGTTTCTTTCCCTGTCACATTCGGCGTCTTAACTCTTCCAGTCCGCGTAGAGGCACGTGGTCGACCTTGCACTTCTGGTGGGAGAGTCACGTGATTTGGCAGGTGACAGAGGGCGATTTGATTCAGAAGGCGGCCGATCATAGTTGAGTGTTGAACCTAAAAGGCAAATTAGTGTAAGTGGCCGAGCAGTTATTTCGACGGACACCTTAAAGATAGAGGTTGAACTGAAGCCCACTCAAACTAACTGTCTACAAGAGGACGTTCACTTAGTTACAGTCAAATAAGCCGATGAAGTGTACAATGGTAGAAGCCAACCTAGAGAATGAGACTATGGAAACTTTTTAGTTTTGTGACAAGTGTTGATCTAAGCGATATGATCATCTTTGATGATCATCTGTCTTGGACACATGAGTCTGAAAAGAGAGCAAAACCTTACCGTATCTGGAACACGAGTTACTTCTCCAGCAGACTTTACTGCACCGTTGAACCAAAACACGGCTTTGCTCAAATCAGATTTGACATATAAATTCCCCAGTGATTCCTGTATATCGCACAGAAAGTAAATATCATCTACTGAAACCACTGGGTACGCCATCTTATAAGCGTTTAAAAGAAGATTCTGCGCCATCATATCGTGCCCGTTATCTAAAAGAAATTTTCCCGCGAAATAACAAATGAGGGCAACTTCCAACTGAGATAGCTGCTCATCTTTCTCTTTTCGACAAAGCTCGTCAACAGCTGAACTTTCTGTTGCCTTTGAAGACGCAGATTTCACATCTCTGTGTTTCAAGTCATTTGCCTCCTTGCATAGTCTCTCCTCGGCCTTGATTGCCATTTCATAGAGACCCTCATGAAGCTTATAACCCTTGAGATTCAACTTTTTCCAGTAGAGGAGCAAATCGATTTGTCTTCGTTGTTCGCCCCGTGAGCTGACTAACCTTACGAACACTTTCGGGTCACACACAGTTTTGCTTAGTGTAGCCATGTTACCGCTCATATAAAGTTGCCATGGAAACTCATCAACCATACGTTCAGAAGAGAGTTGAACGGAAAAGAAGCTGGAAAGTACAGTATGACCTTGTTGCTTCTGTCGTTCCCAGGTCTCTTGAAAAGGCGATATCGCGCGCTCTTGGGACGGAGATGTTAGGTTGCCAAGTAACGCTATTTCAACCGAACTACGGGCAGACTGATGAGAGAAGGTAATTAACCCAGAAGGCATTTCAATCAGCGCGTGTTCTGCGATCAAACGAAACATTTCCCAGTGTGCCTTAGTAACCTCGTGATTCTTTGAATAACCCATGACTTTTAAAGCACCTAGAGCCTCGTTTTCAGATAACCCTTCACGTGACAGGGCAAAAAGCCTGAGAACATCAGCAACCCAACCACTGTTCATACGATCACGTGACACTTGGGTCTTAATAGCAGGTACAGGACTGCGGGAAACCGCTGGCCGTAGCCAGCCGTAGTCGTGCGTCCAACGGCGAAATATCAAACTCCACAAATCAAATAATGTTGATGCATGTACATAGGAATCGAACAATCTTTCTGCATTCTTATGGGCGGCCAAAATCCGTAATTCACAGGCGAGTGCGACATAAAACAGAGGTAAATGTGCTAGAGTGGAGGATGTAATCTTAGAAGTTCGAGCTGCATCTAGGTACTTGAAGTTTAAGCCCACATATTCTCTGAGTAAGTCATTCTTCCCCCGGACGTCAAACAGTCGTGGTATATCAACACAGTAAGCGTCCTTCCTCTGTGAGAGCGCTCTGTATGTTATATCAGACTTTGTTGTGGTGATTATGAATCTGCAGGAGACTGGAACATAGGAGGGCAGCCATTGCATCTCCTTTACTGTAAACGCTGCAAGGTCTAAGGCGTGGCCTAAGTGATTTGCTCCATCCAAAACGATAACTGACGGGCCTACAGAAATTGATAGGTATATAAACAAAGGATTCGATTAATAACTTAGCTTTAGAAAACAGTCGACATCTCCTGACACCATCACTAGTTTCCCCGCGAAATGATGTCCGAGGAATGCGCGCAGAAATTGCATATTGACGGTGTGTCAGTACCCGGGTCTGGGTAGTACGTCTGACTGGTTGTGCCGCTTGGGAAAGTTGTTTCAACCAATCACCCGGATCTGGGTAGTGACACGTCATCAGTATGGAATTTCTGCGCTCGTTCCTCAGACATCCTTTCGCGGGGAAATCAGTAACGGCGTCACGAAATGGCTATTAAGAACCAAAACCAGCGTTTAAAGTAACCAGCTGAGAAACAAATAAAAAAACTGCCGTAATGCTCCATGCGACAAATAACGCTTTCGCGCCATTCACATGGCCATGAAAGAAAGCACCGTACGTCTTACTAGACGAATACTCCAGGACTCATGGAGCATTCCAGCAGGTTTCTCCCCTGGCCATTTTGAAAGTGAAAAAAGCACTGAAACCACTTGGCGAACTGGGATACAGAGAGATGTACTAACGGCTAAAAGAACGCGCAGGTCTACATAGCCTGCGTGGCAGGCATTAGAAGGGGAAGGGGGAATTTGGGCGCACGAGAGCGTGTGGGGCGCGCCCTAATTCTCTTCCCCTTCCCTTTTCGAATGCCTGCCATGCACGCTAAGGTCTACATGGACAAGCAACCTGTATAAACTTTAGTCATTTAAAAGCATGCACGTGGTTTAATACAAGGATGGGTTTAGCCAAAACACTTTTCACTATTTGCCATCAATCATTAGTAGTAAGAAAAACAGAAGACAGTAGACAAGTGTGTGACAGCTTATTACAAACTCAATCATACACTTGCAATTGAAAAACGTGTAGAACATTGAATCTAAAGATCCACTTTTTTCACCTCACCTAGAGACAGAGCTGCTCTAAACGCCTGTGTTATACGCCTGACATCAGAAAGGTCTTGGTTGTCAATGAGGTCATCAAAATCAGAGTCAAGATAATGAAGCCGTAGTTCGCTTGTACAGCGGCGCATGAAGTTGGTGACATCAGTACTGGCTGAATCACAACCAACAAAATGAGGAATGGTGACTACCTGGCCATGAACGGCAGTAAACTGCTTTAGCCATTGAGATACCACTGTGGATTTTCCACATCCACTCTCACCTGCAGAAATTCAAAATACTGACGATAAACACACAGTCTTCAAGGTTTGCTATTTTAATTAATAATAGGTTCGTTACTTTCAGGTAAAGAGGGCTAGGGTTCCTAAAATTTTGTGTTTTTCACAAGAATGGAGGCAGGAATGGGAAGAGCATGAGGCCCGAGTCATGAAGAATAGGAGTCAAGCCCCCCCCTCCCCCACCACCACACCTCCGTCCTGGTCCTGCAACTTGTGCCATGCACGTTCTTGTGCTTACCTCCTCTGTGCTCTCCTCAATAACTGGAAATATACCTACCTGCCAACACTAATATTGGGGGAAGAGATTCCTTCTCACTGCCAGGTAGACTGGTCATAAATGTCCCTAACACTGCTGTTGGCACCACCATACTGGATCTTCTCTTGATTCCCTGTTCCACTTCAGCATGAAGGTTCAATACCTCAGTCATCTCTCTAATCCTTGGTGTTCTGACAAACACCTGGCGTCGAGCCATAGCAAAAGCCTCATGAGCAGACCACTGACGGAATACCTCAGAGTATACACTTGGGAATATAACGGGACTAATTGGTGGGTAATAGAGGTCAATGACTGCAATCCAGTCTTTTAGCAGCAGATCACCAAGCTCAGCAACAGTAGTAAAATGACGGACTGGCAACTCTGAAACCACAACATGGAACAGAAAAGTTGTCAATGTCAACTGTGACTTCATCAAACACTATCCCACATCCAGCAGGAGGGCTAAAGGTGTGCATCCTTATCAGCCATTTTGGCAATAATATGTATTCATGTACTATGGTACAAGAAGGGATGTTCAGAATTTACGGCAGTACATTGTAGCTGGAAACAAACAAGGAAGCCATACTGTGATGTGGAGGCTCTGAAGCAGTGATGAAATGCAAGCTACTGTACCTGTAAATGTTAGAGTTCAGAATTCCATGTCTGGTAAGCTCTGATAAAACAGTGAAACCTTTACTAGCAAGACTCCAAGCAGTTTCCAATTAACCCATTGACAACCGAAACATTTTACAGTTTCAAGTAATTTTCTGTATATAAAAATTGTAAACAATCCAAAGGATTTAGTGACTCTGTGGTTACCGTGGAAAGTGGTGCTCAGCATGCAAAGAAAGTCGTGTCCGATAGCCCAGGGCTACAAATGAAAATCACAACAAGCACAAAATTTCCGTGGGAGGTTGGAGTGGCCATGGACAAGTACAAGTACAAATATAAAAAAAAGAGGGGGGAAGGAACAAACACTGTCAAAAATCCTGGCATGCAATTCTCTCATCATGCAATGCAGTTGTGATGTTGAAAATTGAGGCAAGGCCAGGATGCACTAGAACAAAAGGCTGTGGCTCGGCCAAGGAAATGAATAAGAAGAAAAAAATCAATTCTAGGCTGGGACAATGTTAACTTTTGGTTTTGCAATGATGATGTCAGAAAAAACCTGAAGTCAAAAAACGTGATTTTGTTGTTTTTCTATGACATTTTTGTTCCTGTCCTAATTCAAAAGGTGATATTCTGCAAAAAGCGCTGACTTTTTTGCAGTTATTGGATATTCCATTTTGAAGGACTTTCTACGCAATTCTCACAACTGATAGTTAAGGCAATGTTTGTGCAATTGAGAAAGTTGCAATGTTTTAAAGCAGTGGAGTCTTGTACAGCCAGTTTTGGCTGGCACAGCCATCAATGGGGTGATAGATACGTCTGTGAAATACAGGTTCATTTTAAAGAAAATATAAGGAGATACAAACTCTTGTGTCAGGCTCACTGATGCCTTTGTCCACTAAAAAACAGTTTTCAGTGACCCACTGTTATAACTGTAACAAGCTCCAACAAACCTGTATCAATTGTCTGTTGTTTAAGTTCTCTCAGTTTCCTAGCAGCATAGTCACTCTCAGGTTTGTAAAGAGACAAAATGTTGTCCTTTCGGGATGGTTCAATGCCTTGAAGCTTCTCTTCAACATGTGAAGAGCCCCGGAAGTAAAAGTAGCCATAGTCATACTTTTTGCGGAAAGAAGCCTGCACAATCTCCAACTCAGTGATACTGTTATACCTATGTACAGAGCAGAAACAAAAAACATATTGTTGACTGGCATGTGAAAAGTTTTAGAGAGGAGGAGCCTTTGTTAATTAATCAAATATTACTGTTGATTTCAATGATATTCCAATGGTTGTCATTGATCACAATGTACGTGTACTTGTTATGAATTAATAGGCAATGGCAATTCACGCAAGACTTTTGATTTTTTGGTCAATCACTGGTTAATCAATACCAATCAATATCAATCAGGGATGTCACTAAGATTTCAAGTTGCCGGGTCAATAAGTAGGCGAGGAATCAAACAGTTACATGTAGGGATTTCTTTTAGCTCTATTTTTCTTCTATTTTCCTATGAAAGTAGCCTGGGACCACATTCATAGTTAGCTGGGGAAATCTCCAGCCCCTGCCTCTTAATAACAGCCCTGTCAATAGTTAATTATTAACTTATTCTATTGATTAATTTTCATTGATCAAAATTTACCTTTCAGGGGAACAATTATCATTGATTGAATACCCTGGGAGTAACGTTGCATGGAACTCAACCAAGTTCACCCAAACGTTAATAAGCCAAACTTAAAGTCATATTATAAAAAACAAATTCCAAAACTCAGAGCAAAAAAGGGGTTTAAAACAAATTAAATATTTGTTTGAATTGCTCAGACTTTATCAGCAAAGTAAAATGAGGTTTGATTACATTTTAACAGAAAAGCTGTCACACATTCCCAAGAGAGGATTGTTAATGGCCCAGAGGTCTAGTCCCTCACCTCTTTACACCTTTTTTGCTCTGAGATTTGGAAATTGTTGTTTCTAGTTTTGTGTGGTTCCAGAAAATATCCATACCACCCCCAAAGAAGGGATTGAAAATTCCTGGGGGGTGGGGGGTTCTCAAAGGCCCAAAATCTTAAGTTAATATACAAAGCTTTACTGGAATTTCCAGTAAAGCCAGTGGCCAGTGGGGGTCTAAGGAAAAATCCCTTCCGTGGGAGAGGTATGGATATTTTTTGGAACCAAACATTAACCCTTTAAGTCCCAATAATATCCACATACAAATTCTCCCAACTGATCTCTGTTACTTTTCTTGAAAAATTAGTCAAGTTTATTAGAATAGGTAATCACATAATTTCGAAGGCAATTTGGAATAAATAAATCATAATTTTTTTGTTTATATTATTTATTCTTGTAACCTTTCTACAAGATTATGTATTGATATTGTTTGGAGAAAATTGATGTTGGTCACTCTTGGGGCTTATGTTAATAAGCCAATCAATGGTCACATTTAAAACACAGGGGTCCACCTTGGTTCTTGGTTCATATGCTATATCAAAAATGAAAACATTACTTTTGGTGTATAGTTTTTGAGTGGCACCAGTGGCCCTGTTCAAGTTTATATAAAGAGATACACAAAAATTGCTTGCATTTGAAGTTAAGCAACAAATAAGAGTGTCACTTATTCTACTGGCTCTTGTTACATGCCACTTTTTAATGGCTCAGTCAATTCCAAGCATGCCCATCCCCCTCCCCTCCCCCTGGGTATTTGTCGGGCATTTGTCATCTTGCCAGTCCCAGGGGTGGGGAATTTGACAGAAAACCTCTGCCCCGAAGCGGGGAAATCATCAATTCTTCTAGAAGTGATTAACATTGTTCCTTTTTCAATATTTGAACTTAAAAAATATGGCTATTTAGATAGCTATAGATAGATATTTCTATAAAGAATGTTTTTAATACATATGCAATGTAAAGACACGTGTGGTTTTTGCTCCATCACCACCCTACCCTACAGTTTTTTTTGCATCCAGATAAGAAACTGCTTCCCGCAATAATTTATTGTGATCAGTTTGCACGTGGAGAAAAAACAATCATGACATTGTTTAATAGCCTGAAATTCATCCGATTGCTTCGAGTCGTTTTCTCCTCTCAACAACGTCTGAATCGACCAGCCGTTAATGCCGTCCAGTGACGTCACTCACTACCGGAAAACCGGGTAGTGATTTTGATTGGTTGATTGTCTAAACATTCGCATAATTATGTATAATTATGAAAAATTTTAGCGGGATTGTCGCTTGATATTCAGTGCATCGCATCCCTGGCATTCTTTCGTTGAATTCAAACATTTTAATAAGCTTAATCTTTATCTTAAACAGCAAAATTGCCCTTGTCTTCGAACCTGAAATGCTAAATTGAACTGCGAATGAAGAATCATTGCGGAGAGTCGGTAGGTTTTTCATTTAGAGCCGCTTTGTGGTTTCGGCGGCCGGTTATTTTGTTTACGCGAAGTTTTCTGAGATCAATGTTATAATTCGACCTTCTTGCTATTTTCACCGTCAAGTGTAGTGATTCTGTTAGCTTTTCTTTCTCGTCTCCTTGTTTTTTTCTTCGTTAAGGACCAAATAGCTTCTTTTCAATTAAAGCAAATCATTGTGTTTTTGAACTAAGTGTTCCGTCAATCCGTGTGTTTATTTCATTGCGTGATTGCGACCGAGTTTGATTATAGAATTTAGTACAACCGGTTCAGAGTTGCACTGCATGCACTTGATAGTTTGAACGTTAAACATGAATTACGATCGAAAAAAATAAAGTAGTTCTGTATTATACAGACATTTCCAAACGATATTTCCCTGTTTGCCACTTGAAAATCGTGTTTTACTTTTTGCATGAATTAAAGCAAAGGCCAAGAGTAGTGACGTCACTGGACGGCATTAACGGCCGGTCGATTCAGACGTTACTGAGGGAGTAATAGCGACTCGAAGAAATCGGATGAAATTCAGGCTAATTGTTTAAAGAGTTTAAATGAAAAGACACTTTCTTTGTGAGCAAATGGTTGAGGCAGAAAGGCCTAGAAAAACTCAGCGAGATATTTGAATGCTAGTATAAACTTTGTGGTTTGTGTGATCAATGCCATGATTAATATGTTGACGGAACAGTTTGATCGTGATGAGAAAATACTCATGTTAAGCTTGTCACTTGTTTTTCTATCATCCACTGTTTTACATGTAAATGCCTTCAAAAATAAGAAAGGTATTGTTAAAATTCTAGTTTACAGTTCTATCATAATCATTGGTGTGTAGCTGAGCAGTTAAAACTTCAAACTCTGGATCCTGCAATGAACTAGCATCTTGTCCAGGGAGGAGTAACAATACTCCTACCTAGGCGTGCTTCATGCTATGGAAACCGGGACAAGCTTCAGCCATTTGGGCCTTTGGCTCATCTGCACCTTTACCCTCTATTGATACTAGTCAGATCAATTTAATCTTTTTTGCAATAATTATAACGAGTAGCTAGCAGCGATTTGCAAAGGGTGCTTTATGTAAAATTGTGACCAGAAATTATATTACAGATTTTCTATAAATACAGCATTTACAGCTTATTTCCAGGAAATCGCAATTTTGGTGTTGACTGGGGGGCAGGGCATTTGCACACTCTGGAGGGTTTTTGTATGAACTGCTTGGCCCCACCCTGGGGCTTTTTGCAGCTTTTCCAAAAGAAAATGACAAATGCCCGACATTAGTGACTTTGCCAAGTTTGAAAGTGATTTGTTGAAAATTACAGTCAAAGCAGGTCAGGCATACCCCCAAGATTCCATTAATGAATTGATTATTTGAAAGATGAAGCCGTTAGTCGTTCCTGTAACTAGTTTCAAATTCAAATCGGAATTCCTGCATGCATAATGAGCAGTGAATATTTTACGAGAACTTCTCTGCATTTGGTCAGATTGAAAATCTTTGAAAGGATTAAAATCCTAAGAAGACATTTACATCAAATTCAGGGAAGCTGAGCTGGTAGAAATTTTGAAACTGAATCGCGTGTGAATTCACGGCTCATGACACATGCACAAATGCAGAGATGAATCCGAAATCTGCAACTGACTGCCAACGGACTCAACTTTCGAATAATAAATTCATTAATGGCATTTTTTTTTTTGGGGGGGGGGAGTACGCTTGACCTGGCTTGACTGTAAGGAGGATATTGATCGTCAAAGCCGCAAAACTTTACAAATGTTTGAAGGGTGGGGGGTACAAACTTGCGGCCCAACAATAAAAAGTCTGCAATTTTTCACTTCTTTGCGGAGCTATATCTGAGCTCGTTTTAGCAACTGTACTAATTTTAAGGCGCTCTCTCCAGTGGTGTTGACGGATTGTCCCCCGAACTGGTCTATGTCAAAAGCTGAAAAAACATATCATAAACTTCTATTTAACCGTACTAACCTGTTGTCGTCTTCCAGCACCCAATGGTATCCACACGCAGCAGCTGTTTCAAAGTTCTTGTCAAGCCACTCTTCAGTAGCAGGATCCGTAATCTCGGATTCAGCTGCACGATGTACACCATACCTGTCCCCCAAGAGGCAAATGAAAAACGGAGCACAGCGGCCAATACTATCTAGACACGTGCGAAGAACATGTTCGCTGTTTTGTTGAGACTGGCTTTTGTTCCATCGCAGATCTACAGGAAGAAAAGATGTCCCCCGCTCTCGACAAAGCTTGTTTAGTTTAGGGAATACTTGTTCTTGTAGAAAGTCTCTTTCAACATGAAAGTCTTGAAACGTCGAACACACAAACGGACGGATCACTTGACTCCTAGCCGCCTGGCCTCGTGCAGCCGATAAACTAGATCCGTCCCTTAGTATCGGCATAAGTTGCAAGAAAATGACTCTCTGATTACTGAGGTAGTTTGTTAAACGATCCTGGGACGTCCCTTTTACTATTCACTCCCTCCAATCGGACTACTGGAAGTCTTTGTTCGTCAAAACACAACAAACTCCAAGAGCAACCATCTATGCAAATTAGATGCAGCAGAGAGAAACTGGGCTCCAACGTGATACTTCGGTGTCGAACCGAAGTTAAGGGCCGAAGAAGGGCCGAAGTGACGAGCGGAGGGAAAGCATCGATTGATCATTAATTAGGTGTACTGTTTTTTTCTCATAGGTATATATTTTTGTTCTTATTTTGTGTGTTAGCGTTTTTCTTCAAAGAAGAAATAAAAGAGAAGCTCTCTACTCGCTCTCTACCATTTAACGTAAGTGAGCAGAGGAGCTCCCCTGGTAAGTGAGGGGGATGAATGAGGCGTTCATTTGGTAGCTTGGCCGATGGTTGAACGCTTTTTCAAGGGAAGGCAATAATTGGAGAAGGAGAGAAAGGAAGGAAAACCTACACACAATTTATTTCACATTGTAAAAAAGTTTGGCTGAAGATGCCTCAAGTTCAGGAGAAAAACACAAGGTTTATTGGTCACGACATGGGCTCCTGCTCATGACAACACCAACTCACAAACGAGGTAGAACTTTCCCGATAAGTAAACGCTTTTCATCGCCCCGGAAAGGATCTGTGTCCGTGAAGGAGATCACTGTAGCTTACTAGAAACTCTTGTCTTTGGCCCGCGGCAAACTTTGTCAGTGATCTAGGAACCCCGGGGGGTACTTTAGGAATTTTTGGGTGGGGATGTGCCTCTGGGACCCTGGAACCCTTAGCCTATACCAGAGCTAGTTCAGCTTAATTTTGCTACCCTATACTAGACTAAACTCCCCAAATCCCCCCTATCCTAGAGTAGCTGTTTTCCAGAAACTACTGAGGTCACTAGCACAGTCTAGCCAAAACAAAACCGATTTAATTTTTTCATATTTTTGAGTGGCAAGTCCCGGTTTTCCTATTCTAGACTAAAAGACCCTAAAGTCTTCAACCAATTGATCACTTTCCTGGAAAATGATACCCTATTCTAGACCCAAAATCTCTGACTTATATACCCTATCCCAGAGTAAACTGCTTGAAAAGCATATCCTTCACAGTGGCACATACCTATATAGCCCATATATGGTAGTACCCCTCCCCCTCCCCCGGGTAGGTGCTGCTCGTAAGGTGTTTCCTCATTGGTTGCAGAAAACAATAACACATCATTGTTTGTCGAACCAATTGGCTTTTACGATTAGGAGAGCTGCTACATAACGCCAATTTTGTCACTGACTGCAAATACCATCGGAGCTATGCTCGCAGGTTACTGTCGGAAAGGTAACCAAATTCAATCGAGATGAAAGAGTCGATGTAAGAAAAAAAACTTTTGTTGTCATCGATCCTTTAGATTGTTCTTGATTCACCTATAAAAAATACATTGATCAATAAAATTGTGAACTAAAAAAGTTGAAAGGGAAATGCAGGTCATTTTTTTCGTGACCCTATAGTGCGCATGTGCGTATGATATCCTCTTTTATCCATATGACATGATATGAGATTCTTGATCATTAAGTGAAGTCTGACTAACATTACACATTCAACCTTTCTATTCTTTTTGTCTGTTGTAAAACTTTCGCCATTAATACAAAAAATATTAGACATCAGTACGTTGCTTTATCCTTTATTTTGCGTCAACTCTGAATAATTATTCACGCGAGCGTTTTGACGAAGCCCCCCATGCTGCCAGTCTGACAAACTGTCTAAGAACTACATTGGCATTCCACTCAGTTTCGACCAGCTAATACCAGCTTATATTTCCATTGCTATAACTAAGGCTTTCAAGCCCTCAAATATCTCTTCTCCTGTCGTGATGATTTGACTTGGAGGAAGAATGAAGCCTGGGTTTGCATCTCTCGGGGGCAATTCAACTGTAAATGAGTACTTGACTCCCAGTGAACCGTAAGTCCAGTCTTCTGAGCCGCCGGCTGCCTTGTCTGTTTTTGAAGAAAAAAGGACGTAATGGCTTGCATAGTGTAACCAGGGATATGTTTATAGTTAATATATATCAGGCATCTTCGTAAGAGTAAACACTGCATTAGCTTGGACAGTATTCTATTATAAACCTTAAACGAAAACGTCCAACCCAAGTGAAGTCAGTATTGCATACATTTTTCGACTTTTTTCTCTACAACTGATCGCTTAATTAGCAATTCAATCAATCGGGCCAGCGACATCATGTGCCCAAAAGAAAAACATGTAAACCAGCTTTGCCGACAACTTGAGCCAAAAAATTCCTGCCATTATTACTGATATATCTCATTTGTCTTCCTTTTCATTTGGAGATACAGTATTTCTCATTTTCGACCTGATAATTAAGATGATGATGACGATGATGATGGTGGTGGTCGGTTCTCTACAAGAAAGAAACCTATCCAGGCGAAAGGAATTTTCCTAACATTCCTAGAATCGTATCAGTAAATTAGACACATGGAAAAGTTTGCTAAAGGAATCTACTCTCTATCATGACCTATCATTAATAGTTTAAATATCTAATCAAACGGAAAGTGATGACCACATAAAAACGAGCATGAGAATTGTTGTTTACAAATTGGAGGCACAATGGTCTTAATATAATAAACAAGTACTTACAAAGTAAAACTGCAGAAGATCCGTATTTATAGCTTTTTCCATGCTTTCTTTTGATTGCTTCGACGGCTATCTTAGCAACCCTCATCTGGAGACAAAAGAAAATTAATTAAAAAGATTTCAGTCAACTAGTTGCTTGGTCACTAAGCCTTAGTAAATGTTCAGTAAAAGTAAAGATTTAAAACTGAAGATTTATTTACAGTTTAATAGGTAATTCTGAAATATTGTACTACTTCCATATACTACTCAAGATTATTTTATAGAAAATAAAAGCAGAGCAAACTCCCCACTTAAGTTATTAACCCTGAAATATCGATTCTGTAGAGGGACTAACTTCCCTGCTGCGCCTTGACTGCCGCGCCGAGAGCTATAGTTGTGCGCATGCGCATGATTGTTCTGTGCGTCAGCAAGCGTCAGCACCGTTTGTTCTCCTAAATAGGTAGCAAAAAAGCAAAACAAAGAAAACGGTTACTGAAGTTTTCATATCTTCGTTGACATCAGAATGACTAAAGTTCCTCAGTAATTGAAAACGTTACAGTCAAGAAGACTTTTGCAGGGACTGATCAAACAACGTGAAATAGAGTTAACTCTATTTTACGTTTTTTGACCCTGCAAAAGTCTTCTTGTCTGTAACGTTTTCAATTTTATCTATTTTGACTGATCACGATCTTTCTGGATCCGACGTTGAGCAAGATTGTTCGTACACGGTTTTTGCAGTGTTTTTTTACCTTAACTAAACATTCCTCAGTAACACATAGTTCGAGTTTATTAGCTCACTAGGCTATTCCCTCTCCCCCCACAACAGCTAAACTACGTCTTGACCCTCCCCTTCGAAAAAGAAGCCCCCAAAAAGCAAAAACAGAACTATATCTGAACGAACATGAAACTGAGCGCTCTGCAACAAAGGACAAGGATACTAGTGAGTGCAGGTGTCCCAAAGGTTTTGGGGATGATTGTAGTTTCAGTTTCCTAAGTGGATACAGTTAAGGTGGCTGAGCACAGTTTTGGCAGTTTGTGAGTATATGTCATTTGCCAAATCATGGCAAGGGAAAGGCTGCAGCTCACAAGCTGAAACTTGGCAAGTGAAAAATATACTGATGAAAGATTTTGAATGACAGGTAAAATTTGACGTTTTCGTAGTTTCCATGGCAACATGAACAATTGAATCTAACCGTTAAATTTCGCTTTTGCTCAGTTTACATAAAATTTGCTCATTAGATTTTCCTATAAACTTGCACACAGCTTACTATAATTAATCATTACCATTTGAAACTTATTTGACCAAATTTTAACAGACGGGTTTTTAGATAATCAATAATATAATTGTATGGTAATTATTAAATGTGTCACAAAATTCATCTGTTCAACTTCCATTTTAAAGTTCTCATTATTTAAAATACGATAAAAGTAAAAATTCTGCCAAATATCACAAAATTTTAATAAGTAGATTTTGCAATATCGTCTTCTGTGTACCATTGCTTTTTCGCCGCCATGTTTGTTTATCTAATTTAAAACACGCGCCGTCACGCGAGTTACCGCTGACTGCCTTCAAAACTCTGTTCAGCCACCTTAAAAAGTGCCCTGCACTGAGTTCACTCTATTGATAATGCTCACTGACCTGTTCTTCGTGATCGTTAGTCTTTGTAGCAGTGTATCCCCAGGGAATAAACCACATTTGACTGAACGCATGGAAGTCAATAAAACCCTTCAGCAGTCCTTGCTTGTTTAGTCCTTCGAGATATTTACTGACACTCTTTGTTTCTTTTTCAGAGAATGCTTTTTTGCCCCTGTACGTTTCATCACATTTATTTGGGCTAGCTCCTTCACCTTATGATAAAAACAAACTGAATTGACATCAATAATGATATTTCCAGAGGTTAAGATTCAAAAGCTTACATGTCGAGCTTTTACCCTTAAGTAAGTCGAATCCTAATTATGAAGCCTGTTCAAGAATGCAGTCAATATCAATATAGATTCTTATTAAGACAGGAGATCTGTCCTTTTCCTTGTGAGGTCCACATCTCCAGATTTATGTGGAAATATAACAATTACATATTTTTAAACTATTTATTTCTAGCAAAATTCTATGTAAAAAAGAACCATATAACCTCCCCATTCATAGCTCCAATTTCGGTTTAGATCGACGCCAACACAACGGCTACTTTTCTTGTTCTTCCTGCGATTCTTCCTCCACATTCGTCCGCCGCTCTGTTCCGTGAAAGATAAAAACAGTACTAAGAAGCGGATTTGCTGTGGGAAACTGATTATAGCGCAGATTAACGGAGAACCTATAACAATGTCTCTATACGTAATCTATCCTGGACCTCAGCAGGAGTTTGTGCCATTTATAAACTAGCCATTCACTTACACGCAATCAGTCATCCAATCATAACGGGTCGGTAACTATTCAGTCATTCAGAAGCAACTGATTTACTTTTAAAACACTTTCATTCTTTTAAACATTAAGTCAATTTGACTATTGGTCAGCCGGACAGAGAGTCGATGAGCAGGGTAGTTAATACTTTGCTACTCAGTTAATATGCTATGAAGTTCGTGAGTTACCGTATAGATAGAGTAAGCAGGATAGATATTTAACAAGAAATAAGTCAATCCAACTCATTTAATCTGACCACAAGTTCTACCATCGAGGATGAGAAGGTGACCACGTATGCCTTTCTCCGTGATTACATTTAGATGAGCTTCGAAGTTACAAAATAAGGATGAAGAAAATAATGATTGTAATAAATAAATAATGATAGATATCATCCTGACCGTCCAAGTGTATTCGTATCCGTCCGGATTAAAAACAGGCAATATAACGAAGCTCATCTTGTTCAACATCACTGATGCATCGGAAGAGCTCTTCTGGATCATCTGCGTATCGAAGAAATTGAAACACAAGACAGTAGTAAAACTAATCTGAAAAGCAGTAATATGCGTTGTCGTCTACAAAGCGAAAGAGGATAGATTACTGAATATTTCAATTTTGAAAAGAATCGTTACAACTCAAGGTTTTCCCACGTAATGAACAAGAAAATGACAATGATGCTGCTGCTGCTGCTGCTGCTGCTGATGATGATGATGATGATGATGATGATGATGTTTAATTACGGTCATTATTTTACTTCATATTAAATTCGTGATATCTCAATAAACCTGATGAAGACTGGTATTGGCCAGTCGAAATATCGTAACTGATCAGTCCCTGCTAAAGTCTTCTTGACTGTAACGTTTTCATAGTGATGATGATGTAGTGATGATGATAATGGTGGTGGTGATGGTGGTGGTGGTGGTGGTTTCTGTATGTGTTCTTACCTGGTCAATGATATACATGCAGGTTGCTGGAGAGATCCACTCTCTGGCATGAATACCACATTGAATAAAAAACACTGGCTTGTTATCATCGATGCTGATCTAAAGGAGAAAAAAAGATATCAGTAAAAATAAACCAAATTTTCATCAAAAATCATTTCACAAAGAAAGTGCTCCTGTCCGAACTTAAAAGCGGGGTTTGGAGTAAAGCACATTGAACGTGAATAGTTGGTACCTTAATAGCCGGCAATGTCTTCTTCTTTCCCTTTCCCCTTTTCACTCTTTTTCTTCCTTTTCCTTTTTTTCCAAGTTCAAAGATTTCTGCCAATCCTCCACTTGATCTTCTCATTTCTTCCAGTTTGTCGGTAATCTGTAATAAAATAACGTCACTCACTAAGTAACTAGCTTATGCCTTGGATCGACAAAACAGACGAGACAGCAGCTGGTAGCTCCTTTTTTCAGCTATATGTGAGTCATCCATTTGGGAATATCATAAATGAGGATTTGTATACGAAGACGAAGTAGCTCTCTTTCAATCTTTATCAAACTAAAGACATTTGTTCATGGGCAACAGCTCACTGCTGATGTTGATATTAAAAGAAAAGAAACAAGAAAGAAACAGACAAAATGACCGCGATGGATTCTTCATAATCGGCAATATCCAGGTCTTTACCTTCCTATATATAACAATAATTAACAATATTATTATTCCTCGAGCCCGAATGGGCTCTGACTCAGAAGCCATGACGGGGAGAGGAATAATTGTTTTAGTAAAATTCAACTAGTTGGTTAAAAATATGGAGACAAAACAACTTTGGCTAGCAAAACGCGATTCAGCCGCGCCATTGTTTTGGTTTTCAAAGCCGGCGCTTTTCGCTACTTGTGGGCTATAACATACAACCGAGTAGTAGCTTAACCAATCAGAACGTAGCATTGATGATAGACCACTAGTTGGATTTTACTAATAGCTAATAGCGAGTGATGCACGGCAAACTTGTTACACCTTACTGGTACTTAATTTCGGCTTTCTCGCGACTGTAAAAAATTCGCGGAATTAAAGACTCGCGAATTTAAATCCTCGCGAAATGTAAGCACGCAATACCCTTGTAGAAAATTCAAAACAAAGACACCGACACTGGTTTTACTGCTACGTTCTATTTTGTATCTTTAGTTGTGAAATAACGTTAATTTGCGAAGATTTCACACATTGCTGTTCCTGTTTATCTAGAAATTTTAATAAGTTCAGACTTAAGTGAAGTCGAGAACGCGAAATCGCAAAATTTAATGCCCTTTTTCATATTTGGCTGTTGAGATCGCGAAAATAAAACCTGGCAAGATACTGCCTCACCAAAATCGCTAATTTAAGCACCAGTAAGGTACTTAAACGGAAGACGATTTAGGGGAAAGTCACTCATTCTCGTGTCATTTCTGGTAAATCTATCATGATTTATACCCTGCCCTTTTTTCCCGGTTAATAAGAGTTTTTTACCTGTTCTGTTGTTAAAAGGTCTAAAAGAAAATCCACCAATAAACTGACGGTCCTGAATAATTACTACATTGTTCCGGTTTCGACTGGCTTAATTTGTGACATGGGGACATTTCTAAAGTAACTTCCTTAAGCCCCACCTCATTAAGCGGGTGATATCTGGCGTGCCAGTTATCATTTCTTGCACTTGCTTCATTTTGTTCCAATTGTTCATTGATCAGCTGCTGTAAATTGTCAATTTGAATTGTGAATTCCATGCCTGCATGTTCTTTCAAAACCAACGAGAGTTTCTCGAAGTCTTCATCAGACACTTCAATGTCAACAGTTTGATTTAGTTGACTGGGTCTCGTCCAGAAATCAATCTGTTTAAGAAGAAACACACCTTCAACATTGAAAAAAAGAATATACAACAAAGGTCGTTTCACTTATCCTAGGTCAGTGATATGTCCAACAGGCGGAGGTCATATACGCTATATTTCAGACGGCAAAAGCACCCTGGGGCAGCGTAACCGAGGGCTGGGTCAGCGCGTCGGAACCGTAACCTGGGTTTCGCGCATGGGTTTCTCGTTTTAGTTTCGCTCTTACTGCTTGCTGGATTCTCTTTTTGGTCGTAGCCTGAGAAAATAGCCAACATTACGTGACACCACCACTGGTTTCTTAACGGAATGACGTTTGAGGAACGAGCGCAGAAATTCCCTAATGATGCCCTATCCTTGATAGATCTGATTAGTGCCTCCAAGAGCCATAATGGCTCTTGGTGCCTCGGATCGGACGTGCCGCGAGGGAAACTTGCTTCAACCGATCAAAAGCGCTATCCCGATCTGGGAAGCAACATGTTATCAGTATAGAATTTCTGCGCTCGTTCCCCCAATCAGTCGTCATTTCGCGGGGAAACTAGTAGTGGCGTCGCGAAATCAAAAATTGTCGGCTGTTTTTGTTTTTTTTGTTGGACTATCGTGGTCGTTCCAAATTCAAATTTTCGCCTAGGCTTGTGTAAGTTAAGTGTTTGTCTCCAGCCAGTTGCTGTTTTTAATCCTGTTATGTCATGTTGACCAGCCTGAGTAGCTAAGCTAAGACCAAACTGCTAAATTAGTATATCGCTTCAACGAAGTAATTTGTTGTCAAGATCATCGCAGTCGTCCAAAACTAAGTTTGAGACAAATTGCTATTGTCATCGTCACTGTGAGTGTCAATACCGTTTCGTGTAATCTATCATATTTAGACATGCTGAACAACTTATAAATCTGTTCAGTACCTCGATTTCGTTCTGCTCTTCCAGTTGACTCAAGATCTGTAAGTGAGCTTCCACTACAGGAGTAACAGAGACAACCTTGTAGCTAAGAAATGAAAAAACACAGAGTACTGATACGAAACGTTTAAACATGCCAGGTAAGCAAGCAAGAAATTAATTAACTTTATTCACATTAAAATTTGAACTATGAGTAAATTCAAGTCAAATCAGGCTACCATCCTTTGGTTAAAACGTTTGTGACACTGTCGTTAAATTGCAATTCATTTCATCCGGCCCTCCCCCTGGACAATATTAGGCGTCAGAAGCCAATACTTTATACATTTTACTCAGGTTATGTATTTCAACACAACCCAGGGGTGTGGAGGAGACAGTGGTAAGGTTTTAGAGTGTTAATTGCCGGCTTCTTACAAATTCCATCTAACGAAGACGACAGAAGAAAGGAGGTGTGTCAAAAACGCTTCGTTAGCTTTTTAGGTGTAAATGCTAGAGTCTTCAAAGTGACCGCATAGCCTCTTATTATTTACAGTAATGAAGCACACTAACTTTGATTAAAAGCACTGCCCTATAGTCCTTTCCCATGTTGCCGAGTTATCAAAAAATATAGACTTTCCAGAATTAGTTGTTGTTAGTTAGTTTCTTACCTTTGAACGAGTAAAGCCTGGTGTCGAATAAGCAGGACAAACACAGTTGACCATAACTTCATGGTCCTCACCTTAGGAGCAATAGACAGCAAACAAAAGGTACCTTGATAATCCACAAGAAAAATACCTAAATTTGTGACACTAGCTTACACGCATCATAATTTTAAAAAAGTAAAACTCTTGCATTTCTGAATATTTCCTTTTTGTTGCGCTTTATCAAACAAAACTAAGAATGATACAACTTGACAGAAATCTGAATTTCAGACGATTACAGTCGACTCGCTTTTACTCTCTGAGAGGTGAAAACGACTCGAAGTAATCGTCTGAAATTCAGGCCGACCTGACATCAGCTAAGTGATAATTAATTTTGTCAGCTTTACTTTCATTTTTTTGGATGACACCATATTGCGTTTGTTCATATCTTCTTATTAGTCCATTATAATACTATTTTAAGTCCTCTTAAGGTAGCAGTAAAAGAACTAATCGATTTGTTAAATATCTTGAACCGTTTGATGTTGTTATTTCCTGCCAGTGTACTGTTGATGGTCGTCACAGTCTGCAGCGAAACTAGTTCAGTTCACGGCTATGCTTGTCACCATGGAGATTGCTGGTTTTAGAAAATATTTGCTTTGCCTTAATATCTGAAAACAAGATTCTCGTTTATTTAGGTCCATTCTAACAACAAACTCTGAAACTCCTTGAATCATGTTTCGAGAAAACATAATTGTTTAGCAAACAGAATTCGGGGGAAGACAAAAACATTCACGTCTATAGGTGAATAGTTCTCTATTCCTTTTTCCTTGAGATGGAGTTGCCAATTCTCAAAAACAATTTTTTCCTTGATTTAATACTACTGATTCATGTGTGGGTCTGGGTTTAATTTTAACCTTTTTTCTTTTTGCCAGGGAAACTAAAGAAAACATCAGAAAACTACTTCTTCATCGGTTGAATCTTCGATTAATTGTAAGAATATAAAGTTTCAGAAATAACCTCTGATATTTATAAATTAAGTTATTTTTCCTCGTCTATGCCAAACTGAGTCTGGCTGCAGTCTGAAGTTTACTTAAGAGATCCTCACAGTTCAGACAGTATTCTTGGAAATTCAGCAAGAAATGGCTTTCTTCGCCAAACATTGCAGTAACCACGAAGATTTGGGAAGAAAAACAATTTCTTCTTATTGTACGAAACTAATAAAAGAGAGCTTGGTTGAATTCATTTACTACAGGAGCATGTCATTTTTATCTGATTCCAAAACAGTTCAGTAGGTTTAATGTTCACTTACTTACTTTTTCTACAATCCGCTGCGTTCCGTGTTTTCCGTCCGTCTCACTGAGACTTAAACTGGTCACCTGAACAGCCGATTACTGCCAACTAATTAATCAATCAGTGTAATAAAAGTACTTGAATTATTTCAGTTAGTTGCCTGATATTGGCTTTTGTTCATTTCACCTACTTTTTATTATAATCAGATCCTCTTTTACAGTGCGACTACTCGAATCGGGGCACTTGGGAAATTATCCAATCACAACATTTTTTGAAAACAAAAGATTCTCAAGGTTTTTGCAAACGGACCAATAAAATTCAAGGTTCATCTATACAACCGTTGAAAACTTTAAAACCGTTTGAACTTACCTGACATCTCAGGAAACAGCCCTCAAAAAAAGTTGAGAATCTTTTGTTTTCAAAAACCGTTGTGATTGGATAATCTTCTTCCAAGTGCCCCGGTTCGAGCAGTCTCACTGTAATAATAACGACCACATACAATGTAAAGATAGACAAGCTAAATGATCCTTCCGAATTTCTTCTCCGGCGATCATAGCTAATCAACTCTTGTAGCCGCCACGTCATTAATCCACTTGTTTAAATGTCTGTAAGTTTCTTTTTATTTAAACAGGGCGAGATCTGAGTCCGAGGTTGAAAATCATCACATATTTCGTTATGTGAAAAAGCGTCCGTAGTCAATGAAAGAGAAAATCATTTTCTATTAATTCTCTCTTATAGTGCATCAGTCAAAGCAGTCAAATATATCAAATCGTATAGGAAAGTGAACTTTGTCTCGACTGGCGAATCATTAGCATGATTTTTAGCATGCCAGCCTAGCGTGGTATGTTGCTGTCTAATCAGTATTCACTAAATAACAGATTTCTTCAGAATTAAAATCTAGAAATTTGAACTCAATGAAAATAGTAGTTTTAAGTCAAAGCTAACCTAAATCAGTCAGTCTATAGATTTATTTCAGACCAATCTGTGAGATCGTTGAAGGAAAAAGCCATCTTCTTTGCCGCTCTGTCATTAGCGCAGTGTAACTTAGTTTAATTTCTCATCCCCATTTCGTATGGAATCACAAGTAGGTCATTAAAACATAATTTAAATAATAATAATAATAATAATCCTGTTGGACCTTGTACTCAAAACAAACATAAGAACCGTTTTGTGGCGTCGCCGTTGCATAGTCGACATGGCAACTACAAAATAACATCTCTTAGCTTCTAAGCATACGTGAAAAACGGAAAATAGAGAGAAAAAAAGAAAAGAAGAGGACAGAATTTAATTTCACCTCTCAATTGACGAAACCAGTTTTTTTGTACCCCTTTTTAGTGAATTCCAAGCTCTGTTTGACTTGTTATTCCCATTCCGAAATAAGAGGAATATATTTCAAATATATTGATCTAGGGAAGAGAGTGCTTGAAACACAGTACCAGGGGCGTAGCCAGCCTATAGACCTGTAGGCCCGGGCCTACAAATTCTTGGTTCGATCACTCTACCGCTTGTAATAATTTATGCGTTGTTGGGGTGAGCTTAAAGGCTTTTAAGCTTTTTAGCTCTTAAAAGAGCTCAAATTGTTGGTTAGGTCAAGGCGTACTAGTCACGCGTGCAATTTTCAGGATATGTGGAAATGAAAGTTAGCCAGGCCTACTACTAGTCGAAAAGCTGGCTACGCCCCTGACTACGACCGGTGTCGGTCGATCTTTTCAAAAACAACGAGAAAGATTGACTTTGTCGGTAACAATAACCAATACTGGAAAGAAACAGATGAGGTAGGAAACTCTCTGGAATATTTCCTTACATCAAGAGAAGAGAAGAAACAGTTCCTGCATTTCTCAGTCGCCAAACGTCCCCAAATGCAACTACTGCCTCCCTGTCGCTTTTTCAGTACCTTTTCTCAAGAAAACAATCCAAACTATCGCGACTAGAACATATTTTTATCGTCGAATCTTCCCTTAAGGTTAAAGGTAAAGGTTAGGCAACGACATTTTTCGCCGATAACTTGTGACAGTAATTCAACCGATAAACGTGAGGTCGATGGTGCGCTAATTTCACCCCCTTCTCTCTCTCTCTATCAATGCTCCGATTTAAGGGTATTAAAAGTTAGTCAAAGCTGCACAGAAAGGAGTGCAGTTGAAACAAGGATGTGATGTCATCAGGGACCAAACCCGGGACCTCGCGCACCGAAGGCCGCCCACTAAACAACTGTGCTATCCTTGCTCCTTATTCATTTTTTCTAAGGTTCACCAATTTTGGCAGGGTTACCACAACAGCACGTGACGCCAATTACGGAGGGCCGTAACAGTCCCTTCCCCCAATGAGACCACACCGTCGGGGACTACGTCCTCTACTCTAATATTTCTTATACAAAAAAGCGAAAATTACGCAATAAGGAAAATCGAATGTACCTTAGTAGCGCGCTACCTTGCATTACTGTCATTTTCTCGGCTTTCAAAGAAAAATGTTTGTTTTACGGGAAATCTATTCGGCTGACTCGATGGAAAATTCAGCCAAGAACGAATACAAACAGGCTGCCTGGTGTGTAAAATGTAATCAAAAAAGATTCTTTATTATTTGTAATCTATCTCAATCAGTTTTAAATCAGTTGTCGCTGTTGATAGTCTCTTGGACCCAGTATTTTAGCTTCATCATGTCAGCGTACACTCCGTACCTCCCCTTGCGCCCACATCCTATTCCCCAGCTGACCGCACCCATCAGGTACCACTTATCACTTTTAGAGCAGACCAGCGGTCCTCCACTGTCTCCTTGACATGCATCGATTCCTCCTTTAGCATACCCTGCACAACGCATGCTCGAACTAATGGTGTAACCTAAATCATGGTAGGCATCATGACAAGTAGCACGTGATTCCAATGGCACTTTGGCTTGGTGTAGAAACTGACGTTTTATCAAAAGAAATAGCATTTGGTTACTCACTGTACAAATTAGAATGGAGCCATATCAAACAAATGACCGGCCTTGGTTTTAATGAACACCTAATTGTACCAACGTTGTCTTAGAAAAATACTAAAAAGAAAAAAAGAAAAAACGAAAGTAGTAATTACGCTTACTAATAAACCACTCATCTAGGATGCACTCATTTGCAGCACATGGGATTTGAAACGTAAAACAAATGTAAATGCAACTGCTGTACGCGTATGTTAAAAATTGGTGAACCCTAGCCGGAGTGGTTTATCAGCAAGTCTAATTAATTCCTATTTTGCTTCTTACAATTGTCCCCTTTAGCATTTGTCTATGACAACGTTATTACAATTAGGTGTATATATGGCAGAGAAAGGAATTTCTTGCAACCAAGAAATTAAAAGGCTGTTTCAAGGGTTTAATCTTATGAGACTATCTGAACATACAAAGAAACAGTGACACGTTGATTTTTAAGCCTTTGTCCTTATAGTGTGTTATTAACTCGACCAAAATAAACTGATCCATACGTAGCAATCTTTAACATATATCAGTTTATAAATGACATACCCTTTGTGACTGTCTATTCGGTCAGAAATTTTCATATTAATAGTTCATTCAGTTAATATGAACTGAATCAGGGCTTTGGGAACTAAAATTTAGAGTCAAAATACTGAAGTTCGGTGCCACTGGAGAATAGAAAGTTTCTTACCTGGGGGATGTCCCCTGCTTCTTCAGTGTGACCCCACCCTGTGACATAACATTTGGTACCAACAGCAAAGTCGAACTTTGGTAAACACACAGGCCGCACGCGGTTATTGTAGGTTAGAGGAGACTGGAGCTTGATAAGAGCCAAGTCATAATCATGGTTTTTAAGAGCATTATATTTGGGATGAATAATGATTTTCTGGATTGGGATGTTCTGCTCGAAGCCTTCTTTTCCATTCAGGTTATATTCACCTGTGTAATCGCAAATATCAAATTAAGTGTCAACTGATCATGCTTATTTTCTTGGCATTAATTGACTCTTTTGGGTCCAATAGACCTCCTTCCTGGCCTATTTTTTTAACATGGTAAGCAGCAAAATCAACAAGGGTACATGTGTCCATAGGTACCTCATTTCGCAAATTACACAAAAAAATACAAGCAACATTTGGGGAAAATGCACTGCAAATTGTGCCATTCACCTCCTACTCTTTGCTGATTAAAGCCGTTGTTCCTTTCCTTGAAAGCAGACCGACCAAAATTCGCGGACATCGGTCCAAAACGGAGGATTAGGTCAAAACTGTTTTTTTTTTTCGGGATTAAAGTGTCAGGTATTTTTCAACTACCTCGATCAGGAAAGGATGCTAAACAGTCGCTATTAATATTCTGCTCATTTTGATTTATTTCAATGGCGGTTTGCTGATTCAAAAGAAGTAAAGAGAAGCCCCGCTGTTACACTGAAGATGCTTGAGAGCTTTCTCTCTTTTTTCATGCAGTCGTTGTAAAATTATATTTAATAAGTCCTTCTTTATTGCGTTTTTCTCTCTCTTCTTCTTTGTACGCTCTTTCTCATTGTTAAATTAAATTCGTGTCGTTTTTTTTAAAGGAGCGTTGACTATTGGGATGTTTCTTCACCTGCTACAATCCTGTATTCCTGAGGATTAACTCCAGATGCAAAACAGTGAGCCGCTGAAACAACCCACTGTGGACTCACAATTGAGCCTCCACACAAATGAGGTTTCTCGTTATGTTTTTTGTAATCCATAGTCACCTGCCACGGCCAAGCTCCTGGTTTGGCGATGGTTCCTCCCACGATTCTAGAAGTTTGTACTCTGGTTCCACACTCGACATTACCTATAAGTAAGACTTGGATATCGAATAGCTTTACGATGATAGAAACTGAACTAAGGGTTATAGAGTCCAAAAGAATCATTCAGTGTGGCTTTTCAAAAAGTACATCACCTGCGTAGCTACTTGCGTGATTCAATCACCTCAAATTAATTGGTAGTTTGTTTCCAAAGTGAATCGATAAGCTACCTTCTCAGGGTCATTACATTCAACCCTGAAAAAATGGATTTTACGTGAAGTTGTCATGTTGTGAAATGTCATCGCCATATTTACTATATCGAAAAGTATTGACAGTAACCAGCTTACCATGGTTAATTGGTTGGTCAGTTGGAGGAACTGTCGTAGCAGCTATATATGGGAATTAAAACAAACAGCGCAAGAAAATTTTGTTAAACATTGTTTTTAAACTGAACGTTATGAACACACCCATCCTCCGACAGACAGGGCAATTAGTCTGGTCAGCGGGAGAAACTCCTCCAAAAGACTTCTCACTCCCTTGCTTAAAATCCTCTCCCGACCAGAGTGACTGCCCATGTGTCTCTGAGCATGAAGTACATCCAAAACCTACAACAGACTTACCTGACTGGGAAATTCGAGCTCTGACAGAAACCTAGCGTAGTCATGCTGGTAGTAGTAGTCATTTCTTTCTCCATAGATTAAACAAGTTTACAAAAACAAACAAAATGGCCAAAAACATTAAAACTAATGCATTGCCCTAATAGATGAAGCGGACGTGGATCGCTAGTCACGCGCGACGCAAGAAGGGGGGGGGGGGGGGGGGGGGCAAAAAAATTTGTTTATTATAAGTTTTCTTATTGCGCCTTTCTGCCTGAAGGTGCCTCACGATTCAAGTCAAACACGAAAAAATAGCGCCTGTTCTGCAGGCTAACAGAAACCAGTTCTGATTGTTCAGTGAATCTCTCATAAGCGACCAGCTCTAGTTACGACCACCTTTGAAACCCCGTTTGAACTGTGAATTAAACTACCGCGACCACTTTTGGGATTACCCTACTTGACTTTTCTTTGTTTTTTAGCTCTCTTAGGCGACCACCAGAGTCTTATTCATATAAGTCAACACTTTAATGAAACTGCACACTGCGCTAATGGTTCTAAAATTTAGATTTGGGGTTATTTCGGTCTAAAGAATTGGACGTAAAGATTAATTTCGTCTGTTTTTCTCTATGTATAATTGAGTTTCTGAAGCGCTCGTAAGAGACCAGCTCTATTTAACACCACTTTTTCGAATTTCCGAAGTGGTCGCTTATATACAAGCGCTTCGACTGTATAAATAGGGCCAAGGTTATTTTACAAAGCATTATTATATGGCTACAAAAGTACGCGTGCTCTGATTGGCTGCTAAGCAGGCAAGATTTTCTTGTAATGACGGGCATTACTAGCTGGTTGCCTAAGGCATATACAATCTGTGTTTAATGTGATAGTGGATCATCCATATTATGGTTAAGTGAAAATAGTCTAACAGCTGTGAAAAAAGGTATCGGCTAACCAGTGTCACATGACTGTATCGCGGGCTCAAGTGTAACATTTAGTTTGGTGACGTTTTTTTTGAAGTTATCCGCTGACAAGTTATTTGTTTTGATTACTCGCAAAAGTCTCAGGTCCATAATTCTCATCGTCCATTGAAGAAACTGTGTTGCATCGCCGGGTTCGTTTTGGTTGAGGGAACACGACCTCAAATGACCTCTTGCGCGCGGATGTTAAAAATTACTTCCGTGGTTTTTTATTGTATTCAATTAAAGATAAAGACGCTAAAAAGGCCATATAATAAATAACTTATTAACCTCCCGGTCATCACAGGAAAATCTCAGACCTCAGCCTTGATGTTACTGACTTCGCTATCGCTCGGTCTGAGATTTCCCTGTGATGACCTCACTCTCGGTTAATAAGTGGTATATAATACACACCGTTACCTTGACAGAAGCCGCACTTAGCAGGACAGTAATACTTCATTGATGCTTCATACTCTTTGTTGCCACAGTATAACATGTACTTTTCACAGTTTTGAAGCCTGTCACTACAGTCTACTGTTGAGACCTTTTCACAGAATTCACAAGTCTTTTTACACTCTTTCCTCAGAAAGGCCTCGTAACTCCCACTTTGACAGTAGTCTTTATAATAATCACAGTACCCACTTGTGTCCTCGCAAGCTATAGTAGAAGACTTTCAGTCAAATATAACGTAATTCAGTACAACAAGCCGTTTGACGACTTTGATTGCTTTTAACAGCAGTAAGCTAATTGAAACACAGTCCTTATAGTGCTTATTGCAAGTCAAGTTTTGAAAACATTTTGAGCGACGCTTATCTGTTCAGTCTACTATCTGTGTAAAACAAAAAAAAAAGTAACGTATCCAGTTTGTTTGTTTTACAGTATAAAATGGATGATTAACAGATCATAGCAATTGTGCGTGTTGAAAAGCCTGGCATTGCCACTGCCGAATAAATGGTGGCACAAAGGCCGAGTCCTGCGTGCTTAGCTACCTCTATTTCTTAGTCAAGTTAGTGACTGCACAAAAAATATAGAACCCATCTTTTATAGAACGATGCTCTCGAGAACTCTGTCCCACTACTTCTGTTGTACCAAGGAGTTAAGAATAAAAGCAAATTTCGCAGAAGTTAAACTGACTGCATACCGAAAATTATCAACGACTCGCTGAAGTATCACTTCTTTTTACCAACCTTTTCTTTTTATCCTGAGGTTAAATTTTGACAGCAACCTCAACTTATCTTTAGCCACACCTGAAAAAGTTATTGAGATGATTCCACGTCTTAAAAAAGAAGAAACAACTATAACATATGAAATTTGACAAGACATGCTGGAAACCTGTGAATAAAACTTAACTACCCGCTACCTTCTGTACGTGTGCGCGCGCACTAAATTTTGTACTTTGTCACAGGTCTCCAACGACAAAGCTTATACAAACGCTAAAATAGTTTTCCAGGGTTAAGTTTCCTTACGGTTTTGTCAAATCTAGAGGCAAAAACCTGGCACCTACGTGTTCATTTCAGTGCGTTTTCGTCTGAAAGATTGAACTCGTTTTAAGTAGAACTTAGTGAGAGAATGTATGCTGTTCTTAACAGATTTCATCTGAGTTAGAAAGACGTCTATGAAATAAGTGTTTCGGGTTATAGAAACCTCTAAATAAGTAGGAGTGGCAAAGCTTAAAGTGGCTCGACCGGTATTTTTGTAGGCACACTCTCCATCTTTGAATCTCTTATTCTTACAAATCTGTCTGTAATGTAAAATGATTATGATACATGGATTACACTTAGACTAAACTTTATCATGGTATAGTTTTTTGGGCGATCGGAATAAATGTCACGCGGCAATGAAGTCACAATGGCTTTAGCTCTAAATCGAATTTCAGCCCTGTTCGGCATTTTCTTTTAAAATTCTTTACGCTACGTATTCTTTGGATAAATGTCTTCTGCTGTGCGAAATTTCCCAAAAATCTTTAGGAGGGATTTCAAGATATCTTGGAATTTCTATAAAAAAGGGTTTAAATTATGCTTGCTGGACTTAATGCAGACAAATTTGCCACTTTTTTGATGTTTCCGAAAAAAGTTTTATGACTCATTCGTTTTGCAAACGAAGAAGCCACTGAACGCAAGTAGACTTGCGCGATTTCGAAACACAAGAAAACGTATGAATCAGGGTGAAACGCAATGCTGAGCTCTTTTTGTAATTTCTAAGGCTACTTTCACGAAAACAGCGATTAAAACAAAATTCGTCGATAGATTTTTTAAAAACTTCTTTAGTACATTGATTGATCTTCACTGTACTATTAAATCCCCGAATTTCGTGTAGATTGAAAACTTCTAAAGTTGTCTAACATGGGCGCAAAAGTGACTTGAATATTGAAGCGATGTCATATATCTGGCTAAGTTTTTGGTCTGGGACTTTCTATTGTGTCGAGTTTAGCACAACATCAAATCCCCATGCAGCACGTTAGAATTTACCGCGCTTGGTTGCCCCTCTGAAATCTATTCCCTATTGTTTTCTCTCATTCTACAGCATTACCATATTCCGGAAAGATTATCATCATATCATAATAGTTTTACAATACATATAGATTTGATAAGTATAAGAGATTCAAAGATGAAGGGTGTGCCTATAAAAATGCTGGGTCGAGCCACCTTAAGCGGAAAAAAATAGAGATACCTAGAATTGAAGTCGCAGAATCTTCTTTAGATCCATTTGCTTGAGAAAGAAGCTCAAAAAGAACCAGAATCCAAACCCACAATCTTCCATTGGGGAACATTGTTGTAACTTGAAAAATGTTCCTTGAAATATTGTTGACTAGGAATTTTAACGTGGAGCTTCAAGCGTTGATAGATACAAAATAACCCCAGTGTACATATAATAGTAATGAAAAGGCGGTACAGTATTGCCCACTCCAGAAAATACCATATTAAACATACCATAATGCTATTTGTTTGTCACCCCAAAATTTTGCAAAAGTATTGTCTTCAGTTTCTCTTGGGAGTTAAAATGGCCCCAAGAGAACTGAAGACAATGCTTAAGCAAAATTTTGGGGTGACAAACAAAGAAAATTATAGTATGTTATGATATTTTCTGGAGAGGGCAATTGTGTTTACTTGCATATTAAACCAATCAAGTGCAGTCATTGTTTCGAAAAACACAAGTTAAATTAAGTCGAGGATCAATAGTTTGTTTGAGCAGTTGTTGTATCTAATTAAGAACAATGGTTCTTTTTTTGGTAACCTCCCTTTCGAAAACACCATTGTTTAATATTTTTGGACGCCTTTTTGTGCTATGTTAACACCGCAACCACAACCTACTGACGCCGTCTACTCTGCTAAGGTTTCGTTTGAGAACGCTTTACATTTCTCTCCGAAGTTGAAAGAAGGTTGCTTTGTGTTTTAAAATGTAGAGGTGCAGAACAAGGGCTTCCGTCAGTCTGGTGTTTGTCCGTCAAACAGTGACTGTTAAGAGACACCAAGTGCACTACGATGTCCACGCGTAACAAGTCAAAAGTTCTCTTCGAGTTCAGAAAGAGAAGGAAAAATTCCCATTTCGTCGTCGTGTTTACGTCCTTCATAAAAAAAGCGTAAGAAAATTTCTTTTTGTGATCGTGCAGTCGCGAAGAGGTGTGCTCCACGTGCAAAATTGTTGTTTTTCTTATTAACGCGCTATTGTTGTTGTTTTTTGGAAGTTCTCTCTGCCGTCGTGGTTGTCGTTGATGCGAGTTGGAATAAACCCTGTAAAAGTTTGAAAAAAGGTAATTTACTTTAATAGTGACGTTTTTGCTGCCGTGCCCGTCGTCGCTAAATCCGGTCAGTGTAAAACGCAGACTGTGGACTATTGTTTTAACCATGCAAATGAGAACGTGACAACAATAGTCCCATTGTTTTCTAACCCTAAAAACAATAGTCCGCAGTCTTCATTTTACACTGCCCCTCGCTAAATCTCCCTAATAGACCTCTTTAGAGTTTTATTTCTCAAAACAAGGGCGCCTACCATTTGTATGGAAAATCCGGTAATTCCGGGGAGAATTCAAATGCAACGGTTCATTCCGAAGGAAATTTTCCGGAAAAACAGTAATACTTTCCGAGGTATTACCTTTTTCCCGTTTTTACCGAAACAGCCGAAATTTTTTGTACCATTTGTCTGGTTAACCAGTGCCAGGTTTCCCCTTGAGGCAAAAGGTGATTTGTTTTAACCCAGGCCCACTCGTCATTTGGTGTTTTGCAAACGTACAACCATAACCCATTCCTCTTTTCGAAAACGTTTTCAAGTCCAGTACCATTTGTCAGAAATTTTTTACCGAAATTTCCTTACAAATGGTAAGCGCTCCGGGTTTTCGGATAATACTCTAGAGAACGTTTTCTCTCAAATTTCGTCTTATTCATGTGCATGTGTACGCATAAATTATGAAAAGACAAAGGCCCAAGTTCCCCTGCGACCTCTGTAAGGCAAACAACACATACAAGCTAAAGAGGTCTATTAACTTGGATCAAACAAATATTGCTAAATACGCGTTTCCTCTAGGTTAGTAGAGGGCTTGAGCACAATAATGACAACGGAAACGAAAATGTCGAAAAACCACACTTTTTGATAAATTTCTTTGACGTACACTGCACGAAAGAAACACGAAAGAAGCGATCGCCGAAGGGATCGCCGAAGGCAACTCAAGTAATCCTACCAAGAGAAAGAGAAAAACTTTGAAATCTGCTTTACAGATAATGGTGTTATTCAATTTCATCAAGACTCGAGAAAAGTCCCGTCAATTCATCCGAGACAAGTAGCCCAGTTTTGTTGCTGCGAAAGTACCATCTTGTACCTAAATCGTTAACGAAGAAAAACAAGCAATAGCCCCGGGCAGTTAATGCTGTTTTCATGCCATGTTATCGTTGGATCAAATTTTATTTCCCTTTGTTGCAAACACTTCGTCTAACTTTCTGGTTACTCAAAACAGAGGACAAGATTGTACCACAACATAGAGATATTGTTATTATTATTATTGTTGTTGTTGTTGTTGTTGTTGTTGTTGTTGTTGTTGATGTTATTATAAAGAGCAGTACTGATGAATGACTTTCTATCCAAACAGAAATACTGCGGAACTGCATTAAGTTAACTGTTTTGTTTAACTTTGTTGCTTTTCCAATAAAAGAACATCGTTGGTTATCATCTATTCCGTCGCAAGGACCCAAAATCATAGAATGTATGGCCCTTAGCTGTCTGTCACAAGACTGAGCTGCTGCTTTTCATTACATTTGCTTCAGGGAGCTGATGTTCAAAAGCTTGAGGCAGGTCAAAATTATCTGAAAACAGAATTTGATAACTGTGTTAGGATTTCTTTAACGTAACGGAAAAGATCAAATCAGAAAGTTAAGCAATCCAAACGTTTTCGACGCTGTCCCCTGATCAGGTAAAAAAAACAGTATAAGATTAATGACAGCATACGTACGAGTGCAAATCATAGAAAATCGGTTCATTAACACTGTCACAAGCTCAATTTGGTAAGCTTCCATAAATGTTTTATTGCCATTAAAATTTTTTAATCTTCCAAATTCTCGTTCATTCGACTTAGTGATTTGTACTGACCAATTTATTAAATAAAGACAATCTCCACAAGTTTGTGACATCACTTTGACGGCCTAATATTCGTAGCTTACCTGTTGAAGAGCTTTCATCAGATAAAGTCTTGCAAACATGGTGGGGAAAAGATGATGTCGCGATTCCTGTAGGGAAATCGGTAA
This sequence comes from Porites lutea, assembly GCF_958299795.1. Taxonomy (NCBI): domain Eukaryota; kingdom Metazoa; phylum Cnidaria; class Anthozoa; order Scleractinia; family Poritidae; genus Porites; species Porites lutea. The sequence continues at coordinate 13,912,647 of NC_133213.1, read as the reverse complement.
AGATATTAAACCAACATCATAGCTACTACTGGGGCTACTGGGGTGAATGGTTGACTAGGGTGACTAGGGTGGCTAGGAAGACAAAGTTTACTAGGGTGACTTGGGCGACTATGCTGATTTGGTTGAACGGTGACTTGAATGACTGGAAAACACTTAGACCTTCAATTGTAGCATTCGACATATACTAGGAGACTATTGACTAGGATGACTAGGTTGACTATTGCTCATGAGGAGCCTCGTTCCACGGAAATCAGCCGACTTGTTTTGTTTCCGCAGTGTCTATGCTTTAAAAGAGCCTCATTCCAAGGTAATCATCCAAGTTAGACAGCCAACAGTCACCTTTCTCCTGCTCCTTTTTCCTAGGCTGTCAATAATTGTGGTGATGTTTTTAGTAAAAGAACATCTGCTAAACATAACTAACTCTACAATATTGTTTGCTTTGGAAATACGACCTTTATTTAAACGCACGAGTAGACTGGCAGGGTTTAACAGTTAAGCACACAAGAAAAGCTGGAAACAAATGAAATGAAATTCACCCAATCCTCAAGGACTAAATTTCATAACCTTTCTGAGCAAAAATGAAATGACTTGAAATCATCAAGAACATTGTAACCATTTTGAATAAGCTGCATGGTGGCACCTTTGAGAGGGCTGCAAAAAACCTAAGCAAGGTTGCTGTGAAAAAGACTATTTTCATTGGTTTTAGTTCTTACCCCAAGAATGTGCACCCGTCCATAGTAAGAACTGAATTTATGGCTCAAAGTGAACAAAAAGGAACAGATCTGTAAATAAATCAAACTGTCAAACTAAACTTTGCAATAACCGTGAACAATAAGAATAAAATGCACCATTGTTACACAAAAACAAACTCTGGTTGCCACGTATAAAAGTGACTTCACCAGTGAGTAACCCCATCAGAGCTGTTATTCACGCTTCATTCTAATTGTCAATGCTTTCCTTGGATACAATGGCAACATAAAACAGGTCAACCACACCACTAACCTACAGCCAGCAAAACTGAGTGGTTTAGGGCATTTAATGCCAGGTTCATATATTACCACTCCAAGTAGCCAACTGGTTTCCTCCTGCCATTTTGGATTTCTAACATTATTTTCGTCTTATTCAACTTTGATTGTACATTTCATCATCCTTGAAAAGCCCTTTAGCGTACTGGAAAATTGCATAGTAGTTATATTTCATTTGCACTTATTCATTTGAAAGACTACAGTACTTGAGGGAACATGATACAGTCAAACCTCTTTAATACGGGCACTAAAGGGACAGAACCAAGTGTCCACTTTACAGAGGTGTCCGTATTATAGAGGTAGGAAATGTATGATTTTTGGCATTTCTGGGACCAAACGAACTGTCCGTAATAGAGAGGTGTCCGTATTATAGAGGTGTCCGTAAGGAGAGGTTAGACTGTAGAACGATTTTCCTCTGACCTTGAAAAATGGTTTCGGTACGTGTTCGTCAGTTGTTTTTATCAGCCAATGGATGAAACAAGATAGAACAGCGATGTATAAGCCCTATATAAATTCCATTATTATTATTACAAGATCAAAACATGGACTCTTCGTTTTCCAGCCAAAGAAAACCCTAATATGGAGAAGCCATTGTTCCATAGGCCACTCGTGTTGCAGTATGACATCAAAGCGAAGTATCGAAAGATTTCTAGAAAGTTCTTCGGGCATGAAGCATTTTCAACCGAGCGTTCGCTTAACCAACCAAAAGCCACGCGAGTTTGTGTCAGTTCTATAAACCAAGCAAATCGCTCTATTTCCGTTCGTTTGTTGTTTCTGTTTCGTTCGCGCGTTTTCATTTCAAGATCATGAGAAAATCGCTCTATGTAGAGAGCTGGGTAGTTATGCATGTATATTTACCTTATTGGTTTGGATAATGACATTATGCGACTTCAAAGTGATTTTAGGCACCGTGCTCTTGATAACTGATGGAAACGTCACAATAAAGTTCAGTATTAATTCCCACTCATCCTGTAAAAGATTGTAAAGAAAAATCATAAAGGGAAAACATCCGCCTTTTCGGTGTTGGCTACAACTGGGTTACTACCATCCAGGCAGCCAAAACAAGCAAATTGGTGGAACAGTGATTATTATGTCTTCATCAATTGAATGTGTTAAGTTGTGTCTGAGTTGAAAGGGCCGGTTCTATCAGGAAAAGGTAGATGAATTTGACTAAGTATAATTAACTGTATAGCCATTTGTTTTTCTTCATATGGAATTTAAGATAATATATTTGCAAATACAAAAAATACATCGTTTGAATAGTGCTCTCACATTGCAACAGGTAAAGAAATAAGCTACTGTAACTTACTTCATCACGAAGAAGACTGAAATCCACTTCTTGGATGGGTGGAAGAGCTGGGTATATACCTAGTAAACATTAACACATTTTCGGTTTAACAATAAATCTCCCTAAATGACATCTTCCCAGTGAAGTTTGTAACTATAATATTAAAAATTGGGAACCAGATTCAATGGAGACAGGAAAATCAGTTGCTGTATTGGGGGTAAGTTATATCACTGCCGGTTCCTAAACCAAACATTATATATGCTATAACTGGTGTTGCAGAATGTCTTTCATTATGCCAGGTTTTTGATATACACTCAGGGTTTTGATACATCAGGTATTTACAGTTCAAAGTCTGAAAGCTGGGTGTGGCTTTGACTGTTCAGAGGAAAAATTGGGACTAATGTACAGTTCATTCATTTACATAGCTGCATTGCGAAAGCAGGTAGAAGCATACACTGACTGGGTGCACTTCAGTTGCACAATGCATTTGCAGCATAACTATATCTCACCAACCTCTGTGATTTTGGCACTTTTATGTGACATTTTTTATTCAACACAAAGAGAAGTGCATAATTTGATGGGAATACTCCGGGGATCTTTTTGAAGCTGTTCAAAACACTCACAGCACATGTTTTACCACTACATTGGAAGCTGCTGTGAGCACACACCCTTGGGAGAGTGAAAAAGTTTCCATGTCTGGAGCTGGCTGCTTACAGGAATATAAAAATTCAGAATTCGTATGGGAGCTGAGAAGAAAAGAGTTTTCTGAAGGCTGCTGTAAATAGAGCAGTCCGCTTATGAGAGTGTCTGTCAGGAGAGTTCTATGTGCTTAAATTGCATTGTTAACCAGTGATAAAACACTGCAGTTGCTGATGTGTTAAACATTACATAAACCCTCTCCCTGATAACCCAGCTCACACACCATATAAGCAAAATTAATGAAACCCTTAATTGCTTGACATGTGTTTTCCATATATGACTGTTTTGTTTGTTTTCACCTTTAAGGACATTTTTCTCAAAGTTTTCGAACAGCTTAGCCAGCCTGGCACAGTTATACATAACAAAAGTGGCTTGTCTAAATTCTCTTGAAGATTCAGACACATCAATTTTGACCTGGAAATATGAAATAAAGAGGCTTATAAATTAATGTTATAGAGCAATACCCTTTTGAACTAAACTTATTAAGGGAGAGTGTTATGGTGAGATCTCTGGATAAAATGTAAGGGTTCAACAAAATGAATGAATCTCTGCCTCAAGTACCGAGCAATTGAACATTGTTTACATCAAAAAGTTACATCCTTTATCAAATTCTCTTCAGTCAGTATGGAGAACATACACTGTACATGTAGGATATAGGGGCTAAACTTATACCAACTTGGCAATTTGATACTTCTATCAGTAACACTCAATAACTCAAGTTTAAAGCAGAACAGTGTTAAGAGGTTATGCCCTTTAAGATCATTCAACTTACTTCGCTATTTGGAGCTATTGAGAGAATCTCAAGCTTAACAGCTGCAACTGCCATCTGATGAATTGAAGATTCCCAAGCATGTCCTAAAAATCGAAACACAGAAAGTATTGAAGGCTTATTTCTTTAAAAAATACAGCGTTAAATTTGCTGCTGTGCTAAGATGGTCCCATACATTTTTCTGCCTAGATGCACGCTTCAGTTTATAGGAAAAGAGATCGAGGTTCCCACAATGTTATCCAGGACATGTTTTGATACGATTGCTAATTATAAAAATCACATATTGAGACCAGCTTTTACAAACATTACTAGATTGCAGCTCAGTTGAAAATCTGATAAGGACTATATGTTATGTTCACCATATAACCATGAGAAATGCATATGTGATCACAAAGTGTAATGACTAACATAAGAAAAACTTCAAGTTTTTAAAATCATGATGTTGTGCAAAACGGTCCTTAGGGAGCAGGTCTACATCCAAGCTGAGTTGTTTCCCTTTGCTCAGAAGAAAGACTCACAACTAGCTCTTTAATTTTATGGAAAAGGAAATAGAGTTACTGTACATTCTGTGATGTTGTGATGTCAGCCTCTGTATGATGGGCTTACTACCAAAAAACAAGATGCATGTATTGTGTGATGCACTCTACTACTGCCTCCCAAGATTCATGTCACGCAATTCAACCTGTTCTATGTTTCTGGAACTCACATGTACCTTCAACTTTGTTGCCATATTTCAAAACATAGGACTCCATGAGCTGCTTTTCACGCACTCTACAAAAACAAAGTAATTCACTTTCAACAAGGCTTACAAGGTATAACCAGCTCATAGCATTGGATGACTTCAGTTCTACATGTAACTTTTATAGTCTAGAGCATTTCAGTTGGGTCACAAAGTATTGTTTTGAAAGCTGACTAAGAGTTCCCAGCAGCCTCTAAGCAAAACCCGCTACAGGACCCACCTGCTTAAAGATAATTCTGGAGATAAGAGAGCTCTATTGTTCTGAACAATAATCCATAGTTTTGGAACAATAATATAAATGAAAAATAATCTTAAAATTCTTTATGCAAACTGGGCCTCAGGACACCTTACAAAGTGAATGCACATTTTGATCATCATACTCAGAACATCAGAAGGTTGTGCAACAAATTAATACTTTAGATAAGAAGAAACTGCTAATGATCATCAGGGGTTTTAGACCCACATCAGACATTATAGATTTCACTTCTGTGGAAAGGTGTAATCAATACTATATCAGTAGAGAAAGCCACTTTAAATGAAGAATTCTCTCACTTGAGAAGATCCATTGTACCAAAAGGAACTTGAAGTTTTTCTCCATTGCTGTTTACT